>NC_134494.1:32066361-32068861 GCF_040206685.1 Ascaphus truei
GGGAAAGAAACTAGTAGGGGAGCAAGAGGGGGGATGTGGAAAGAGCCAGATGTGGATGTCAGTGAGAGCAGAGAGGGGGTGTGTGGGGCAGATGTGAGCCCTCTTACCGTAGCAGGGAATAAGGGTCTCCCCGGGGTTGCTGCTCTCAGATGGGGTTTTGCAGGAGTTGCTCTGCATGTAGATGTGCGGCTGCGGCTGCTGCTGTTGCTGCTGGTGAGGCTGGTGAGGCTGGTGATGTTGGTGAGGCTGGTACTTGTTAAATGAGCCTTGCTGCTCCCCTGTGCTGCTCTGGACACTGCCATCCAAGGACTGGCACTCCTGCTGGTAAGGGACCCTGGACTTGTCCCCAAAGCCTTGTCCTTTGCTGGCCAGGAAAGTAGGACTAAACTTATCACTGGGCTGGAATGCCCTAAAAGGAGAACTCTGATGCTCTCTGCCCTGCGGAGCAGCCGGGGAGTAGTAACAATCCATGGCAGTTGTATCACAATATGAAACACAAGTATCAACATTCATTCCTAAAATAAAAGGCCCGAATGTCCTTAATTTTTGGAGGGACACCACCACCACACAGGGAGTCTCTATTTCTCTCTCTCTATCTCTCCTCTTCCCTCCCCCTCTCTCTCTCTCTATCACTCTCTCTCTCTCACTTCCCACTCTTCTCTTATTTCCCCTCCTCTCTCTTTGTCCCTCTATGTTTTTTATTTTTCTCTGTATACCATACACTCTTCCTGTCCCACGTAGCTTTCTCTCTCCCCCTCTCTCCACTTCTGACTCTCTCTCTCTCTCTTTCTTTCTCCTCTTCTGTCCCCCTCTCTCCCTCTTTCTCCTCTTCTGACTCTCTCCCTCTCCTCCTCTGACCCTCTCTCACTGACACACACACACATACACACACACACACACACACACACACACAGCTGGGGGATGAATGTACAAAGAGTCAGATGTTTCCCTGAGTTCCTAGCTGGAGTTTTGCAGGGAGAAATGGTACCTTTTGCCTGCTAGAGATAGAACAGGATAAGTCCAACTGCTCAGAACCCAACATCCCCATTTCCCCCGGTAACACCCGACTCTCCTCACCCTTTCATTAATAAGAGGCTGGTGACACTAGGGGAGGGGTGCATGGTCCCAATAAAAAGTTTTCCATGAAAAAAAAAAAAAAACTAAACTTTTAGATAACAAACAAACTCATGACATTAATGTAATTAGAGTGTGAATATGTGTCTGTGTGATTAGAGACAGGACTCATGTCTGATTCATGGCTGGGACATGATATGGATTTCCTCAAAGTTTATTATCTGCTCCTTTCTACCCAGATGGGGAATCCGGGATTTGTGTTTCTCTGTAACAGGGCTGGCCAACTGCTATCCTCAGAAGCTAACAACAGGTCAGGTTGTCAGGATAGCCCTGCTTCAGCACAGTTAGCTCAATCAGTCCCTGCTTCAGCGCAGGTGGCTTAATCAGTGGCTAAGTCTTGGTGCTGAAGGATGGATATCCTGAAAACCTGACCTGTTGGTGGCCCTTGAGGACTGGAGTTGCCCATCTTGCTCTATAAACTGCATTCTTACAAATAATTATCTGCAGTGACCTCCCCCCACTTAGCCGTTCCACAAGGATATTAACCCCTATCCCAAATAATACTAACATATTGACCCCTCCCCTTGCTACATGATGCACTTATATCTTTTATTTTAGACCATACTCTCTATAGGTAATATCATATTACATATTCCGTGTGTTAACCGCTTCACTGCCAGATGCGTTGCAGGTGCCTATGGCTTCAAAATGGTTACTACCCCTGAAAATGTTTATATTTTATTTTGCAGAGGACATAGTCAGGTATAGTGAATGAGTATATTTTGCGTGTATCATTCCTTACTGCACACACCATCACACCAACACACCATCACACCATCACACCATCACACCATCACACCAACACACCAGCAACTGCCACTTGCACAATATCTATTCACAGCAGAGCACACATGAATCTGTGTATTTAATGTCTCACCCAGAGAGCAAACTCCCAATAAATAAATCATTGGTTCCTCTATGTGCAGTAATTCTGCAGTACCCACACATCCTAATACTGTACTCTCCGCAGTAACATGGGAAGCTCCAGAAACCACACAGTGAAAACCATACACCCATGGGACCTGCTATAATCCCCAGTGAAGCAGCACCCTTTTATTGTGGGAGATATAAGGAAATTCCCAGTAATAATCTCCAGGCCTCGGATATACAGCTGCAATAGAGTCACAACTAGCTTAACCCTTTCAATGCTGGACGGGACTACGAGGCAGTGTGTTGTGATCCCCCAGAGAACATAATTTATTGAAGGTGCAGAGCTAGTTACAAACATATACTGAGGGTGCAATGAATCAATCAGCCAGGGAACATCTCCCCACCCCCCCCCAACCTTACAGGCTGTTTCATTTCACTGGGTTAACGCTTTAGTGCGTGCTGCTTCTTTGGCACTAAAGGGGTTCAAATATTCGGA
>NC_134494.1:32073861-32206361 GCF_040206685.1 Ascaphus truei
AATGACCCAACTGAACAAAAAACAAACATTTTCATGAATCTAAAAGTGAAAGCGAGATCCAGTAAATCGGTATAAGAATGTCAACTTTAAAATAAAATAAAAAACCGAGGCATGAAAATCAGGGAATAATATGGATCATTGGGGGGGGGATCTGTTATATATATATATATATATATATATATATATATATATATATATATATATATATATATATATATATATATATATATATATATATATATATATATATATATATATATATATATATATATATATATATATATATATATATATATATATAATGTGTTTAATTCTCATAGATTTGTAGCCAAAGTAACAACTTCTTTGTGGGATAAATTATTCCTCGAGATTTGGCCATGGACGGAAATATTAAATTACATTTATCAAAGTTTTCCCTGCTGCAAAACGGACGCAAAACTAGTGCAAAATACTGCACCATATTTATTAAAAAAAAAAAAGGAACATCCCATCTGCTTAATGACAATGTTTTTCTTTCATAGTTTTCGTGCAATTTTTGCCCCAGTTTTGCAGCCGGAAGACTTTGAGAAAATGATTCTTAAAATGTGCGCATTAATTCATTGTGATGTCCCTGTTATCTTAGATCTTATGGGCTCCTCAAGGTTATGAGAATACATTTCTTTTCACACCCAAAACACCCATTTTTGTTGTTCTCCCGAATCTTGATTTTATTTATTTTTCTCATATAATCCCAGCGAGAGAAAAAAAATATTGAAATGTGTACACAGATTAAAAGAAAAGAAAACGATGTTTTAAATGAAATCTCTGTGTAGTGAGAAACTAGATGATTTAGAATGGTACTAACCCCCAACATATTTCATGTATTCATGGGGTATAATGAATACGGCGTGACTCGGGTTTAATTAAAGCTGATACCGTTTAAATTGATTTTATCTTTCATTTACTGACGCATTTCCTGCTAATACTGACACAGAGAATGGGGGTGTCAAAGGCTGTACATGTTTATCAGTTCTATTTACTTAACAAAGTTTCTCTCTGTTTCTAGTCTAAATTTGACATCAATGGTTGTTAAAATAAAAGGACAAATAATGATAAAATAAAACAAAAATCCTTGATGAAGACCTTGTTTTTAAGGCGTTATTGTAATGAAATCCAGTTTTAGTAGTAATATTGTATTTATTAATAATACTCAGCATACTGAACAATGGATAAAGATTTTGATTACTGCAATAAAATATTGAAAAAGAGTATATAATGTTGATATATTCATTTACTCAGAGTCCAATGGAGAAACTACTCTATCTATCTATCTATCTATCTATCTATCTATCTATCTATCTATCTATCTATCTATCTATCTATCTATCTATCTATCTATCTATCTATCTATCTATCTATCTATCTATCTATCCAAACTACAGCCATTTAAATTATCTATAACTAGAGATATATAGATTTGTGTATAACAGAGCTCTTGAAAAGTACTTAGTCTGGGTGAATATAAAATAATACTAAATTATAGGTCACCTCGTCAATAAAACATTTCAAAGATACCCACATGGGCTGATTGTAATAATAATAATAATAATAATAATAATGGGAACATATTATTATAGGGACAAGAGCCAAAGGCACAGCTCCAGTAAGTAGCCAGTTCCTAAAACACAAACCCCAGCCTGATGTTGTGAGAAGTAATTTGGTGGAAATACCTGTTGAGACTGATTTAGATCAGGAGACAAGTGAGTGGTTTGGATAGGTGCTCTGTGTCTGTTGCAGGGTTAGCCGCAAACCACTGCTCTGCTTTGGGATAGAACAGGGGGTCAGCAACTCCAGCCCACACGAGCCACCAACAGGTCAGGTTTTCAGGATATCCTTGCTTCAGCACAGCTGGCTCAATCAGTGGCTCAGTCGAAGACTGCACCACCTGTGCTGAAGCAGGGGTATCCTGAAAACCTGACCTGGCGGTGTCCCTTGAGGACTGGAGGTGTCCACCCCTGGGACAGAAGGGAGATGATAAAAGTTTATTTCATCTCCGCATTATCCATTAACCACCTGGCTGCCAAATTGCAGAGCAATGCATGGAAAGCTCTTGTAGCATCCAAGAGGTTAATGTTTGATGTATAATGCATAAGATTAAACAGATTTAGGATTGAGTGGCATTAGAATGACAACAGGGAATGTGCCCTAATTCGGGGTCTTGCTTTTAACCTCTAAACTTTAGTCAAAGCCCCCCCCCCCCCCCCCCCTCTGTGGTGGGACACTTGTGATTTCCTGTAAAGAACATTTTTGAAATGACGTTGCAGAATAACCCCAAACTCGCCTGGGTAAAATACAACGTGTTTTTGGTCATTTGACAGATAAAAAAAACAATATAGGCAGAAATGATATAAAACTGTGTTGGAGAAAGTGTCTTGTCTGTAAAAGCTGCATTTTCTTAACAAGTTGTAGAATGTTTTTATTCTTTAAAAAAGTTTATTTGTAGGATATGTTTAATACAATGCGTGTATAATTACACACTACACAAAACCAAACAGTTTAATCCTGAGAGTGACTTTCATTTCCATAGCACCTGGTAGTTAGAAGACATTTTAAGTGCCCTGTGTTTTCATATACTGTTGACTGAAAGTGAGTTGGTTTCATCCATTGCCAAAACATATAGGGGCTTATGGCTGTAATTTGAAATGAAATCCCTTTCTGCAGAGACGTGAACATAATCAGCTCAATGTGCAGGAGCTAATATTACTCCCCAGCGCTGGATGGAAGCAGGGCTGGGGCAGGTGACTGCGTAAATACATCTCTTCTGGGGTTAGGTTATCTTTTTATACTTGTATACAATCCTCATAGAATACACCCGAGCTGGTGCCTGATCCCACTGACATTGGCCAAGGATATTAGACTGCAAGCTCTTCGGGGAAGGGTGGTGTCTGTATTACTGGACTGTGCAGCTGGCAGAGCTATACACAAACTCCATTCTGTTACACCTGAAGGCGCAGAACTATCTGTAACATTATGTAAGAATGTCACTTATTCTGACACAAGTAATGTAATAAACGTGTCACCGAGGTTTCCGAGATTCCTGGTTGTAATGTAGAAGATATATAACAGCCTGAGAATAAATATTAATAATAAACATCCAGATACTCATTCCCTTTCTGACAGAGGCACCGGCATTGAGATGCGTTGCTGGAGCACCTGGCAGTGAAGGAGTTAACCCCACTAGCGCATAGCAGTGGGAATGGGGAAAGTTCCTGCCCTTTATAACAAACCTGGGTGTCCCCATTGAGACTGACGGTTCAGGGGCAGCCTGCGATATTAAAGAACTATTGGAAAGATGGGAAGAGAAGGTCATTTAATACCTGCACCAATGGAGCCAAAGCGTTGGTCTGAATACATCTAATAAAGTTCCCAAGGGGATTGTGCACCAGTGCTAAAAGTGACCCCAAGGATTGTACCTGTAAAACTGCTGCAGGGGTAGCCAACTCCAGTCTTCAAGGGCCACCAGGTGGTCAGATTTTCAGGAGATCCCTGCTTCAGCACAGCTGGCTCAATCAGTGACTGAACCTGACCTGTTGGTGGCCCTTGAGGACTGGAGATGACCAGCCCTGCTCTTGTGCCTAGGTGTCTGGAAGTAGGGTGCAGGGGGTGGGGGAGGGTGTTGCAGCCCCTCCTGGGGTTTATATATTTTTACATTAGGATAAGATATGTTACTGATTACCTATGTACAACACCCCCCCTCACCTCAAAATAGTTCCTGTATTTCTGTTTAGTGCATAAAACGCACCCAGTCTCACATGCTAAATCTAACCAGTTTCAATTGCTTTGTTTTTCTTTGATAAATATTTAATGAAATATTAAAGCTATTTAACAGAAGGCTGCTTCAATACATCACGCCTCATCATGCTGGGATGGGGGTCTGTCTTATCCTCACACCAGGCATGGGTGGGACATTATTACAGTCTTCTGGCTGGTAAAACCAAATCAAATAATCTGCATCAGATTTAGCCAAAGGAAACTCCACTTAAAGGTGTGTCATTTTCTCCCCCCCCCCCTGAATAAATCTGGTCCATGGTGGGTTGTCCTGGTTTTGAACCAGTTCTGCAGCTGGGAGACTAACACATCACCTCCTAATTCTGCACATTAGAGGAAGCAGCTGGCACTTTTACCTTGTAAAACCTGCATCAAATCAACACGAGAGAAAGCAGACCTGGCAAGGCCAGACAGGGAGAAATCTTATCACAACACAAGACTTTGTAATCTGCAAGAAGCTGTGAACACAGGGTGATTTACGTGGGGTATTCTCCTGTATCACATATGAAGAGATTTCATTTTGCTCCAATAAAATATCACAGAGAAGATAACTGTTTTTCAAGATCCCAGGCTCTATTCATCAAAGTTTCTCTAGCTTCAAAACTGCTACATAGAAAATAGCAAAAGAAAGGGACCCCTTTTTGTCTTTGATCAATTCGGTGCTGTTTGCCCAATTTAAAGCTGCAGTTCAGTCAATATCCTGCATGTGTGTTTTTTTTTAAATAAATCAGTTCTGTAGTAAGAAAAAAAATACTTTTAGCATTTTCTGTTTTAAAAACAACAACTTTGAAAGACCAATTTTCTTGTATTCTATTTTAACAAGCATGCTTGTTCCTATAGCAATGATTTACATTCCCCATATTTAAAGATGTCGCCAAACTGTGCCGATCAATAGACGGAGAACGAATTGACCGGCAGCTATGCAGTTCTTTAGCTAATTAGAGATTGCCCACGTGAAACTATTGAAGTAAAAAAATAAATAATAATAAAAAAAAAGACTGAACTGCAGCTTTAAATGATCCACTAGGAAATGTTTTTTTTTTAAAAAACTCCCCAAAGACAGAAGGTGTATTTACTAAATAAGATTTGCAGCAGATTTATCAAATAACATTTTCAAAGGTGTATTTAAGAAATTGGCTCAAAACAACTGCAAAAAAAAAAAGGAAAAAAAAAAATCAGCAACAGGATTATCTAAGGGGAAACATGATTGGGATTCCTTTTCTATGATAAATCTGGTGATGTGTTTTGGGTAAGTTTTGCCCCTGTTAATAGACCCCCCAATTACAAGTCTGGTGCTGTTAAAAAAACAAAAAAAAAGTTATTTACCATGCATTATATAGGCCCCATACATTGTGTTTTGCTAATATAAACGCAGGACTTTATTATTTTTGGCTTTCCTCGACCAAGCGTTTAGATGATATCTTTATGGCAGGAAAAAGGAGAATCCCACAGACGTGTTATTAATATGTTGAAATGTCTAGATTTGGGCGCAGTAATTTATATACTTTCATTGTGTCGTTGATTTCCCCAACATTTTACTGGTGTCGTTCCATTTTATTGAACCTAGCACTGGAATTCATAGTTTATTAAAGGAACCTGCATGTGTGTTTAAAAAAAAATTAAAAACATCAGCTCAGTAGTATTAGATAATACTTACTATGCTTTCTTTTTTAAATTTAACTCAATGCCATTCTTAATGAGCTTTAATATACTGAGCATCCTTTGATTTTTATAGCAGGGCAAGATCTTTGTAACACTTTCCTGTTTGTGATAATTTGTTGCCAATATAGTAGCAGTTTGTGCTGCAAACTGTAAGAATAGATAATGTCACCTCCGCTATAATGATACATTGTAGCTGCAGAGTTACACTGACTCAAGGATTGATTGAAACTGAAAGGCGGCCATTTAGGGAACCCTGTGAAGCAGGATCTTTGCAAATTTACCGGCAGCGCAGGTAATTATTTTTCAATAAAGTTAATCAAAGGCTGCATATATTATTTTTTTTTAGAATATATATATATATATATATATATATATATATATTATATATATATATATATATATATATATATATAATTATTAAAGTTATGGTGGGTAAAAAAAGTGACAAAAACCCTCCACAGTAAAGCATAAAGCAACTGTAAATATTACTGTATGCTCATTTGCATGTCTTAGACAGGTCTGCAACCCTGTCTTTCCCCATTATCGCCCAGCATACAGCACTTCTACTGCAGCAAGGGATTCTGGGAAATGACATGCAAATGAGCACTCAGTGCCACATATATATATATATATATATATATATATATATGCAAATATAGCTGTATGCTTATTTGCTTTCCTGTGGAGGGTTTTTGTCACTTTTTTTACGCACCATAACTTAACTCAGTATTATGTTTTATATATATATATATTATATATGTGTCTTCCAGGCATTTGCATGTCATCTCCCAGAATCCCTTGCTGCAGTGGGAGCACTGTATGCGAGGTGATAATGGTTGAAAGGCAGGGTTGCAGACTTGTCTAAGACATGTGAATGTACTCACAAGTGATTTTCTTTATTGGCTATATGCTAACGGTGGAGGGTTTCTGTCGCTTTTTTCACCCACCATAACTTAAAAATAAATAAATAAAAATATATATATATATATACATCCCTTCCCCTCCCCACCTTTCTTTGACACTGTCCCCTGGCTTCAAACACTTTTAACACCCTACCTTATCTACAGTAAATATCTGTCCCCCCCTCTCTACACTGTATTAGCCATTGAATCCTTTGTAAATCAGTATTGCTTGACCTGAAGAAGAGAGGATAACTCTCGAAAGTTGTTAGTCCAATAAAAAAGGTATCACCTAATACTGAATAACTCATTTATTCTGCACTATATATATATAGTATATATATATACTATATATATATATATATATATATATATATATATATATTTGTTTTGAGTGCTGCACGGACTGCCTCTTTAATAGTAGATGTAGTTGTGAATAATAAGCTGCATGTGTTCTTTGCAGGGGTTTAGGATTTCTGATTAATGAACTGATAGGATATGTGATCATAACGAGCCTAACAATTAACTTTGACACACATTACACATGTACGCATGAGATATGACCCAGTAATAGACAAGCAGAGATATCCTCCTGAGTATTCTTTACCTAATACTCCGTTTGTTACTTTTCCTCCTAGTGCCCAAACACTCTTCCCTTTCTTGTTCTTTCCCTGTCCTTCTCTCCCCATTTCCCCCACTCTTCCTCTTCCTCTCTCCTTTGTCTCCCGTTTTATTCCCGCATGTATGTGAATCCTACAGATCTTTGCTATTTGGGAATACACTTTATTTCTTTAGAGAATCTCAGCAATGTTGTGAACGATGAATCCAAGTTTCCCACGGAATGGGATATTTGGTCGCCGCCGTTTTGCCGCCACCAAATGACCGCCGGCGTTTGGCCACAGATGGACCCGCAGCCGTTCCGCCGCTGGAATCCCCATCGCCGGCCGCATCTAAGGCAAGTTATAGCGATTAGGGGGTTAATATAAGGGGTTTTAGTGCTTAGAGTGATAGGGTAGAGGGTAGGGGTTATAGGGTAAGGGTTATAGGGTAAGGGTTATAGGGTAAGGGTTATAGGGTAAGGGCTTAGGGTAGGGGTTATAGGGTAAGGGCTTAGGATAGAGGTTATAGGGTAAGGGCTTATGGTAGGGGGTTATAGGGTGAGGGCTTAGAGTAGGGGGTTATAGGGTAAGGGTTTAGGGTATGGGTTATAGAGTAAGGGCTTAGGGTAGGGGTTATAGGGTAAGGGCTTAGGGTAGGGGGTTATAGGGTAAGGGCTTAGGGTAGGGGTTATAGGGTAAGGGCTTAGGGTAGGGGGTTATAGGGTAAGGGCTTAGGATAGAGGTTGTAGGGTAAGGGCTTAGGGTAGGGGGTTATAGGGTAAGGGCTTATAGGGTAGGGGCTTAGAGTTGGGGTTATAGGGTAAGGGCTTAGGGTAGGGGTTATAAGGTAAGGGCTTAGGGTAGGGGTTATAGGGTAAGGGCGTAGGGTAGGGGTTATAGAGTAAGGGCTTATGGTAAGGGTTATAGGGTAAGGGCTTAGGGTAAGGGTTATAGGGTAAGGGCTTAGGGTAAGGGTTATAGGGTAAGGGTTTAGGGTAGGGGTTATAGGGTAAGGGCTTAGGGTAGGGGTTATAGGGTAAGGGCTTAGTGTAGAGGTTATAGGGTAAGGGCTTAGGGTAGGGGTTATAGGGTAAGGGCTTAGGGTAAGGGTTATAGGGTGAGGGCTTAAGGTAGGGGTTATAGGGTAAGGGCTTAGAGTAGGGGTTATAGGGTAAGGGCTTAGGGAAGGGGGTTATAGGGTAAGGGCTTAGGGTAGGGGTTATAGGGTAAGGGCTTAGAGTAAGGCTTATAGGGTAAGGGCTTAGGGTAGGGGTTATAGGGTAAGGGCTTAGGGTAGGGGGTTATAGGGTAAGGGCTTAGGGTAAGGGTTATAGGGTATGGGCTTAGAGTAGGGGTTATAGGGTAAGGGCTTAGGGTAGGGGTTATAGGGTAAGGGCTTAGGGTAGGGGTTATAGGGTAAGGGTTTAGGGTAGGGGTTATAGGGTAAGGGCTTAGAGTAGGGGGTTATAGGGTAAGGGCTTAGGATAAGGGCTTAGGGTAGGGGTTATACGGTAAGGGCTTAGAGTAGGGGTTATAGGGTAAGGGCTTAGAGTAGGGGGTTATAGGGTAAGGGCTTAGAGTAGGGGGTTATAGGGTAAGGGCTTAGGGTAGGGTGTTTAGGCACTTACCCTTAGCGACAGGTCCATGCGGCGGAGTGAACCGGTGCTCATGTGTTAGCAGCGAAACACAACCAAATGTCTGAGACTGGTATCCCCAATATGGGCCATTGCTAGAGCACAGCGCTGGGCAGTGTAAGGGTTAAGTGACGCGACACTTTCTCCTAACACAACAACCATTCCTCCCTTAGAAGTGAGGGTTTTATCCCCGAGCTCACAGACACCCCCCACTTCCCAGACTAACACATATTTATGTACCCCAATTTCACATGCAGATTAAAATCCCGCGTCTGTTCTGCATCTTACGTCCTCAATAAAACCCCCGCCCGATTCACTAAAACCACTCAAATCAACCCGGGAAACGGCGCCAGCAAATCTGTCAGCGAGTCCCCAAGTGTCAGGAACAGAAAGATGTAACCCGTCGGCGGCCAGTTCTCACGTAGAGATGGGCACATGTTTGCGGCGGATTTTGGGCGGGCCCTTTTGGTCCGCGGATTTCTTATTATTACTAATACCCTCCGCGGATCCCGCAAACCCCGGGGACGGATTTGCGGGATCCAATTAGTGGATTTAGGGATCCATCCGTCTGATCGCTGAATCCGCGGATTGGACTCTACAAATCCATCAGTGGGATGAATCCAATGGCGGATTTTGATGCATCCGTGCGGATTAAAACCGAAAAAAATACGTCCGTGGATTTTACACCGCAGAACGTAATTTGGGGGGAAAATGCAAGAATATCCGGGAAACAGATTTGGGCGGATTCGCTGCTCTCTAGGGGGCAAAAATCAGCATCACAAGAATCACTGCATCTGCACTTCTGTAACCCCGGCGGTGCTGGGAAACCCGTGTAATACGACAGAGTTACTGGCTCTGCACTTCTGTAATCCCGGCTGTGCTGGAAACCCGTGTAATACAGCAGGGTTACTGGCTCTGCACTTCTGTAATCCCGACTGTGCTGGAAACCCGTGTAATACAGCAGGGTTACTGGCTCTGCACTTCTGTAACCCCGGCTGTGCTGGAAACCCGTGTAATACAGCAGGGTTACTGGCTCTGCACTTCTGTAACCTCGGCTGTATGGAAACCCGTGTAATACAGCAGGGTTACTGGCTCTGCACGTCTGTAATCCCGGCTGTATGGAAACCTGTGTAATACAGCAGGGTTACTGGCTCTGCACTTCTGTAACCCCGGCTGTGCTGGAAACCCGTGTAATACAGCAGGGTTACTGGCTCTGCACTTCTGTAATCCCGGCTGTGCTGGGAACCCGTGTAATACAGCAGGGTTACTGGCTCTGCACTTCTGTAACCCCGGCTGTGCTGGAAACCCGTGTAATACAGCAGGGTTACTGGCTCTGCACTTCTGTAACCCCGGCTGTGCTGGAAACCCGTGTAATACGGCAGGGTTACTGGCTATGCACTTCTGTAACCCCGGCTGTGCTGGAAACCCATGTAATACAGCAGGCATAAGCTTATAGGGGGTCCCATGTTAAAAATGGATAAGAAGCAAAAGGTGAAACACTGTGAGTGCTCATTTGCATGGGATTTCCCAGAACGCTTTGCTGCAGTGGAAGCAGTGTATGCTAAGAGATATTGGGGAACAGCAGGGTTGTGCAGCTGTCTGAGACGTGTGACTGCTCACAAGGGATATTTTTATTTGCAATCACTGCTCTATAATTTAAGCTCAACACCTGTAATCAGTACAGTATGTACGTCATCCCAGTGATGTAACATAATTTCACTTGCTCTGAACAAACTCTGTATGCATTGAACACAGTTTGGTGTTCTGTAGCAGCTTAAAGCTGGGATTTAGAGGATACGTTTGAGCAGTTCTGGAACAAGTAGAAGTATGTGTGTGTGTATATATATATATATACTCAGTTAAGTTATGGTGGGTAAAAAAAGTGACAATATATATATATATATATATACTTGAGTGCTTTTAGTGGGACACTTTTCTTTTCTCATTAATTTATATATATATTTATATATATATATGTACATAGCACTTCACAGCAGTAATATACATGACATAATAATATAACATTAATATAAAAGGAGTCCCTGTCCCGAAGAGCTTACAATCTAAGTGGTAAGTAGGATGAATGTACAGAGACAGTAGGAGGGCATTCTCGTAAGTGCGTCTGCAAGGGGCCAAGGTTTATGTATGAGGTGTAAAGTATCAGCCACGGTGCTACTCATATGCTTCGTTAAAGAGGAGTGTTTTAAGGTGGGTCTTAAAGGTGGATAGAGAGGGTGCTAGTCGGGTATTGAGGGGAAGGGCATTCCAGAGGCGTGGGGCAGTCAGTGAGAAAGGTTTAAGGCGGAGAGGGCTTTAGAGGCAAAGGGGGTAGAGAAGACATCTTTGAGTAGAACGCGAGTTGGGCAGATGTATAGCGAGAAATTAGGGCTGAGATGTAAGGAGGGGCAGGAGACGGTGTATAGACTTAATAGTGAGGAGGAGAATTGAGTGCGAGATACGGGATGTGATAGGAAGCCAGGAGAAGGAATTCAGCAGGGGAGGCGCTGAGACAGATTTAGGAGAGAATAACGTGATTCTACATAGGTAACGTGCTGCATGGGTGAGTGCTTTCAGTTTATTGCGCCTTGTTAACGTTAGAGGGATCTTCCATGTATCCTGGTGGGACAGAGGAGGAGTTGAGAGAAGCACAGATCCAGAGATCAGACAGGCAGGAGGAACACAGGGATAAATTCACCTGCACATGTTAATGTCAGAGGAGGAGACGTGAGTTTGGCTCATAAAGCAGCCTGGAGTCTGACAGCTGCAACCAGACAGGGCAGGGGGTCCCTCTAATGGTGTTTAAGTGCTGCTTAAGTGTTTTCTGGACAGTTTTCTGGAGATTTCTGGACAGTTTATCACTGTGATTCTGCAGTAGTATCTGGCACATTCAGAGCAGACAGGCTGTATGTGGGAACAGTCACAGTCACATTGTGCATTTAGGGACATCATAGCACCTTACAGTTACATAACTGCTCGTGCTCCAAGGGAAACCCAGCCACACACCCTCTCTACATCCCAATAATCAGGGACTCTGACCATGGGTTTCCATTGGGACATTTGCAGCTCTGCTCTAGGTATTTAGTCAGACAGAACTACCAACCCCAGGGTGCTTATGGGAAGGGGTTATGTTGGCAGGCATCATTATTGTCAACGTATTGTCTCCAACTTCTTAACACATTGCTAGTGTCTCTGGCAAGGAAAGGGTTACATTCCCTCCTCCTTTTGACCTATGTGGCATTATCGTCCTTAAACAATATAAAGGGGTCTTACTTCATATCAGGAATACTTTAACAGGAACAATCCTATATATGTATCAATGTCTGTGTCATCGTTTTTATTTTCCAGGGCATTGCAGTCCTCCTTGGTGTTGGAGGGGTTAACGAGTTCACCATTGGTGATGACGCTTGTGACCCTGCAAACCCCTGGCTAACGCGGCGATGCGCTCATTCATTCAGTCAATGGATTTGGATTTGGGCTTCCCTTGTGCTGATTGGAGGATGAGCTTCGGAGAGTCCGGGGTACGACAGATCTGTCACCCTCTGATGGTCACCTGTCCCCCACCCCCTGATTTATAGAGTGCCACATTTTAATTAAAAAAACACCCAGCTCCTAGGGTTTTCAGGTGGCTTCTCCAAAAATACCGGACTCAACGGTGAAAGGTGCGTCAGGTCACTATGTCCAGGGAGGTAATACCGGACACATACATGTCCAGTATTACAGGACCTCTCATTTTTTACTGGACAGAGTATCCAAATACAGGACAGTCCAGTTCAGTACCGGACACCTGGCGACCGTACCAGCTCCCCACTTTCCTGCATGAGAGATTGTAAGCAAGTCTTGCTATAAATGTGCTCCCCAGCAGCCAGCTCCCTCACATCTAATAACCCGAACCTGGGCCGTCGGCGACCAATCTGCATTAGGATGGCAGCTGTCCAAATGAGACCACTGGATCCCTCCCTCCCCAAAAATAGGAGAATATTTAGGGGTCTATTTGTTAAAGTCTTCTGATGGTAAAACCAGGGCTAAATCAGTGCGAACAAACAGCACCATAACTAGCAAAGGAAACGAGGCCCGCAGAAAAGAAGTGGATTTTTTTCTTTTGACAAATATTGTGCATTTTTCTATGCCCTGGATTTCTCCCCGTTTTACAGCCGGGAGACTTTAGTCCGGGGACTGACAACAGGTCAGGTTTCAGAATATCCCTTCTTCAGCACAGGTGGCTCAGACATTGACTGAGCCACTGATTGAGCCCCCTGTGCTGAAGCAGGGATATCCTTAACACCTGACCTCTTGGTGGCCTTTGAGGGCTGCAGTTGGCCCACCCCTGGCCGAAAATATTTTGAAGCAGACAGGGTCAGAAGATTGATCCCAATCACCTTCCAGTCATTGAAATACTAACTTGACCATGGGTGAGTGCTTTCCGTTTATTTCCCCTGGCTAATGGAAGCAGGGCTGTTAAACCCCTTAATGTTAGAGGGATTTCCCATGTATCCTGGTGGGACAGAGGAGGAGTTGAGAGAAGCACAGATCCAGAGATCAGACAGGAGGTACACAGGGATACAGTATATTCACCTGCACAAGTCAATGTCAGAGGAGGAGACATTATAACGTACAAATCAAGTGTACAATAAGGTATAGCCATGCATACATCAACAGTATTAAAGAATACTCCATTTATATTAATGTACAACTAGAATGAATGAAGGATGCCCTTCCTAAAGTGTTGGGAGTGGAAATGCTCCCTTTGATCCTACACCCAATTCTTTCTACCTTGGACCAGTCCGGTTGTCCCTTTATCTGTCAGGTGCTGCAATAAAGTGTAAGTTCTTCTGGCTCGTGAGTTATCATATGTTGCATGGTATACACTGAATATCTGTATAAAAAAAAGAAACATTATTATCCCCTTAGCTGTTTTCCTATGCATCCCAATGCCTCCGTTAGCAATGCAAGCCTCTCCGGCTGGGATGGGGTTAACATTTTACGGATGAAGGCGTTGAGTAACATTTTTGAACGGCTGTCATAAACCCAGTAGGTATGGGGTAGCCGACTCCTGTCCTCAAGAGCTACCAACAGGTCAGGTTTTCAGGATATCCCTGCTTCAGCGCAGGTGGCTCAATCCATCCCTGCTTCAGCACAGGTGGCTCAATCAGTCTTCATCTGAGCCACTTGTGCTGAAGCAGGGAATACCCGGAAGACCTGACCTGTTGAGGACTGGAGTTGGCTACCCCTGCTGCAGATGCTGCAGCCTCCTCCCCAGTTTGGAAATACGCGGGCCCCCTTTGGCCTGCTGCTGTCTCAGTTTGCAGCCGCAGGTCTGGGTTATCCATCACCTCCGCCTGGCTGTGTGTGAAGCCTGGGGACAGGTCTAAGCAGCAGTGACCGAGGGAGAGAGTACCCAGCACAGTCATAAATCAGAGGAGCTGCTTTCTGTAACCTCCCTAATTAACCTCTCCCTCTGACGGCAGAGAGGTGTGACACCCCGCTGCAATGGATTAGCTTCCAATGAATTTATGAGGTTCGGGGAAAAGAAAAAAAAAGAAAGAAAACAGAAATCTTTGTAGGGTTTGCAGTCAGGTCCGGGGTGTGATGCACCGAACGCGCAGACATCTTTGTAGGGTTTGCAGTCAGGTCCGGGGTGCGATGTACCGAACGCGCAGACATCTTTGTAGGGTTTGCAGTCAGGTCCGGGGTGTGATGCACCGAACGCGCAGACATCTTTGTAGGGTTTGCAGTCAGGTCCGGGGTGTGATGCACCGAACGCGCAGACATCTTTGTAGGGTTTGCAGTCAGGTCCAGGGTGTGATGCACCGAACGCGCAGACATCTTTGTAGGGTTTGCAGTCAGGTCCGGGGTGTGATGCACCGAACGCGCAGACATCTTTGTAGGGTTTGCAGTCAGGTCCGCGGTGTGATGCACCGAACGCGCAGACATCTTTGTAGGGTTTGCAGTCAGGTCCGGGGTGCGATGCACCAAACGCGCAGACATCTTTGTAGGGTTTGCAGTCAGGTCCGAGGTGTAATGCACCGAACGCGCAGACATCTTTGTAGGGTTTGCAGTCAGGTCCGGGGTGCGATGCACCAAATGCGCAGACATCTTTGTAGGGTTTGCAGTCAGGTCCGAGGTGTAATGCACCGAACGCGCAGACATCTTTGTAGGGTTTGCAGTCAGGTCCGGGGTGTGATGCACCGAACGCGCAGACATCTTTGTAGGGTTTGCAGTCAGGTCCGGGGTGCGATGCACCGAACGCGCAGACATCTTTGTAGGGTTTGCAGTCAGGTCCGGGGTGCGATGCACCGAACGCGCAGACATCTTTGTAGGGTTTGCAGTCAGGTCCGGGGTGTGATGCACCGAACGCGCAGACATCTTTGTAGGGTTTGCAGTCAGGTCCGCGGTGTGATGCACCGAACGCGCAGACATCTTTGTAGGGTTTGCAGTCAGGTCCGGGGTGCGATGCACCGAACGTGCAGACATCTTTGTAGGGTTTGCAGTCAGGTCCGGGGTGCGATGCACCGAACGCGCAGACATCTTTGTAGGGTTTGCAGTCAGGTCCGGGGTGTGATGCACCGAACGTGCAGACATCTTTGTAGGGTTTGCAGTCAGGTCCGGGGTGCGATGCACCGAACGCGCAGACATCTTTGTAGGGTTTGCAGTCAGGTCCGGGGTGCGATGCACCGAACGCGCTGACATCTTTGTATGGTTTGCAGTCAGGTCCGGGGTGTGATGCACCGAACGCGCAGACATCTTTGTAGGGTTTGCAGTCAGGTCCGGGGTGTGATGCACCGAACGCGCTGACATCTTTGTATGGTTTGCAGTCAGGTCCGGGGTGTGATGCACCGAACGCGCAGACATCTTTGTAGGGTTTGCAGTCAGGTCCGGGGTGCGATGCACCGAACGCGCAGACATCTTTGTAGGGTTTGCAGTCAGGTCCGGGGTGCGATGCACCGAACGCGCAGACATCTTTGTAGGGTTTGCAGTCAGGTCCGGGGTGTGATGCACCGAACGCGCAGACATCTTTGTAGGGTTTGCAGTCAGGTCCGGGGTGCGATGCACCGAACGCGCAGACATCTTTGTAGGGTTTGCAGTCAGGTCCGGGGTGTGATGCACCGAACGCGCAGACATCTTTGTAGGGTTTGCAGTCAGGTCCGGGGTGCGATGCACCGAACGCGCAGAAATCTTTGTAGGGTTTGCAGTCAGGTCCGGGGTGCGATGCACCGAACGCGCAGACATCTTTGTAGGGTTTGCAGTCAGGTCCGGGGTGTGATGCACCGAACGCGCAGACATCTTTGTAGGGTTTGCAGTCAGGTCCGGGGTGCGATTCACCGAACGCGCAGAAATCTTTGTAGGGTTTGCAGTCAGGTCCGGGGTGCGATGCACCAAACGCGCAGACATCTTTGTAGGGTTTGCAGTCAGGTCCGAGGTGTAATGCACCGAACGCGCAGACATCTTTGTAGGGTTTGCAGTCAGGTCCGGGGTGCGATGCACCAAATGCGCAGACATCTTTGTAGGGTTTGCAGTCAGGTCCGAGGTGTAATGCACCGAACGCGCAGACATCTTTGTAGGGTTTGCAGTCAGGTCCGGGGTGTGATGCACCGAACGCGCAGACATCTTTGTAGGGTTTGCAGTCAGGTCCGGGGTGCGATGCACCGAACGCGCAGACATCTTTGTAGGGTTTGCAGTCAGGTCCGGGGTGCGATGCACCGAACGCGCAGACATCTTTGTAGGGTTTGCAGTCAGGTCCGGGGTGTGATGCACCGAACGCGCAGACATCTTTGTAGGGTTTGCAGTCAGGTCCGCGGTGTGATGCACCGAACGCGCAGACATCTTTGTAGGGTTTGCAGTCAGGTCCGGGGTGCGATGCACCGAACGTGCAGACATCTTTGTAGGGTTTGCAGTCAGGTCCGGGGTGCGATGCACCGAACGCGCAGACATCTTTGTAGGGTTTGCAGTCAGGTCCGGGGTGTGATGCACCGAACGCGCAGACATCTTTGTAGGGTTTGCAGTCAGGTCCGGGGTGCGATGCACCAAACGCGCAGACATCTTTGTAGGGTTTGCAGTCAGGTCCGAGGTGTAATGCACCGAACGCGCAGACATCTTTGTAGGGTTTGCAGTCAGGTCCGGGGTGCGATGCACCAAATGCGCAGACATCTTTGTAGGGTTTGCAGTCAGGTCCGAGGTGTAATGCACCGAACGCGCAGACATCTTTGTAGGGTTTGCAGTCAGGTCCGGGGTGTGATGCACCGAACGCGCAGACATCTTTGTAGGGTTTGCAGTCAGGTCCGGGGTGCGATGCACCGAACGCGCAGACATCTTTGTAGGGTTTGCAGTCAGGTCCGGGGTGCGATGCACCGAACGCGCAGACATCTTTGTAGGGTTTGCAGTCAGGTCCGGGGTGTGATGCACCGAACGCGCAGACATCTTTGTAGGGTTTGCAGTCAGGTCCGCGGTGTGATGCACCGAACGCGCAGACATCTTTGTAGGGTTTGCAGTCAGGTCCGGGGTGCGATGCACCAAATGCGCAGACATCTTTGTAGGGTTTGCAGTCAGGTCCGAGGTGTAATGCACCGAACGCGCAGACATCTTTGTAGGGTTTGCAGTCAGGTCCGGGGTGTGATGCACCGAACGCGCAGACATCTTTGTAGGGTTTGCAGTCAGGTCCGGGGTGCGATGCACCGAACGCGCAGACATCTTTGTAGGGTTTGCAGTCAGGTCCGGGGTGCGATGCACCGAACGCACAGACATCTTTGTAGGGTTTGCAGTCAGGTCCGGGGTGTGATGCACCGAACGCGCAGACATCTTTGTAGGGTTTGCAGTCAGGTCCGGGGTGTGATGCACCGAACGCGCAGACATCTTTGTAGGGTTTGCAGTCAGGTCCGCGGTGTGATGCACCGAACGCGCAGACATCTTTGTAGGGTTTGCAGTCAGGTCCGGGGTGCGATGCACCGAACGTGCAGACATCTTTGTAGGGTTTGCAGTCAGGTCCGGGGTGCGATGCACCGAACGCGCAGACATCTTTGTAGGGTTTGCAGTCAGGTCCGGGGTGCGATGCACCGAACGCGCAGACATCTTTGTAGGGTTTGCAGTCAGGTCCGGGGTGTGATGCACCGAACGCGCAGACATCTTTGTAGGGTTTGCAGTCAGGTCCGGGGTGTGATGCACCGAACGTGCAGACATCTTTGTAGGGTTTGCAGTCAGGTCCGGGGTGCGATGCACCGAACGCGCAGACATCTTTGTAGGGTTTGCAGTCAGGTCCGGGGTGTGATGCACCGAATGCGCAGACATCTTTGTAGGGTTTGCAGTCAGGTCCGGGGTGTGATGCACCGAACGTGCAGACATCTTTGTAGGGTTTGCAGTCAGGTCCGGGGTGCGATTCACCGAACGCGCAGACATCTTTGTAGGGTTTGCAGTCAGGTCCGGGGTGCGATGCACCGAACGCGCTGACATCTTTGTATGGTTTGCAGTCAGGTCCGGGGTGTGATGCACCGAACGCGCAGACATCTTTGTAGGGTTTGCAGTCAGGTCCGGGGTGTGATGCACCGAACGCGCAGACATCTTTGTAGGGTTTGCAGTCAGGTCCGGGGTGCGATGCACCGAACGCGCAGACATCTTTGTAGGGTTTGCAGTCAGGTCCGGGGTGCGATGCACCGAACGCGCAGACATCTTTGTAGGGTTTGCAGTCAGGTCCGGGGTGTGATGCACCGAACGCGCAGACATCTTTGTAGGGTTTGCAGTCAGGTCCGGGGTGCGATGCACCGAACGCGCAGACATCTTTGTAGGGTTTGCAGTCAGGTCCGGGGTGCGATGCACAGAACACGCAGACATCTTTGTAGGGTTTGCAGTCAGGTCCGGGGTGCGATGCACCGAACGCGCAGACATCTTTGTAGGGTTTGCAGTCAGGTCCGGGGTGCGATGCACCGAACGCGCAGACATCTTTGTAGGGTTTGCAGTCAGGTCCGGGGTGTGATGCACCGAACGCGCAGACATCTTTGTAGGGTTTGCAGTCAGGTCCGGGGTGCGATGCACCGAACGCACAGAAATCTTTGTAGGGTTTGCAGTCAGGTCCGGGGTGCGATGCACCGAACGCGCAGACATCTTTGTAGGGTTTGCAGTCAGGTCCGGGGTGTGATGCACCGAACGCGTTTCGCTTTACAACGTTTCGCTATCCAACGCCATTTTGAGTAACGCATTGTGTCGGATAACCGAGGACTGCCTGTATATAGAATGTTTGCAGGCACAACAAGTTCCTGCCCTATAGAGCTTACAATCTAATTTTGGGTACCCGAGGCACAGCGAAATAAAATGGATTGCACAAGGTCAAAAGGAGTTAGGAGTGATCCCTGAGGACTGGCATTGGGAGTGATCCCTGAGGACTGGCATTGGGAGTGATCCCTGAGGACTGGCGTTGGGGGTGATCACTGAGGACTGGCGTTGGTAGTGATCCCTGAGGATTGGCATTGAGAGTGATCCCTGAGGACTGGCATTGGGAGTGATCCCTGAGGACTGGCGTTGGTAGTGATCCCTGAGGACTGGCATTGAGAGTGATCCCTGAGGACTGGCATTGGGAGTGATCCCTGAGGACTGGCGTTGGGAGTGATCCCCGAGGATTGGTGTTGGGAGTGATCCCTGAGGACTGGCGTTGGGAGTGATCCCCGAGGACTGGTGTTGGGAGTGATCCCTGAGGACTGGCATTGGGAGTGATCCCTGAGGACTGGCATTGGGAGAGATCCCTGAGGACTGGCATTGGGAGTGATCCCTGAGGATTGGCATTGAGAATGATCCCTGAGGACTGGCGTTGGTAGTGATCCCTGAGGACTGGCATTGAGAGTGATCCCTGAGGATTGGCATTGGGAGTGATCCCTCAGGACTGGCGTTGGGAGTGATCCCCGAAGATTGGCATTGGGGGTGATCCCTGAGGACTGGCGTTGGGAGGGATCCCTGAGGACTGGTGTTGGGAGTGATCCCTGAGGACTGGCGTTGGGAGTGATCCTTGAGTACTGGCGTTGGGAGTGATCCCCGAGGATTGGCGTAGGGGGTGATCCCTGAGGACTGGCGTTGAGAGTGATCCCTGAGGACTGGCATTGGGAGAGATCCCTGAGGACTGGCGTTGGGAGGGATCCCCGAGGACTGGTTTTGGGAGTGATCCCTGAGGACTGGCGTTGGGAGTGATCCCTGAGGACTGGCGTTGGGAGTGATCCTTGAGGACTGGCGTTGGGAGTGATCCCCGAGGATTGGCGTTGGGGGTGATCCCTGAGGACTGGCGTTGAGAGTGATCCCTGAGGACTGGCATTGGGAGAGATCCCTGAGGACTGGCATTGGGAGTGATCCCTGAGGACTGGCATTGGGAGTGATCCCTGAGGACTGGCATTGGGAGTGATCCCTGAGGACTGGCATTGGGAGTGATCCCTGAGGATTGGCATTGAGAGTGATCCCTGAGGACTGGCATTGGGAGTGATCCCTGAGGACTGGCGTTGGGAGTGATCCCAGAGGATTGGCGTTGGGGGTGATCCCTGAGGACTGGCGTTGGGAGTGAACCCCGAGGACTGGTGTTGGGAGTGATCCCTGAGGACTGGCGTTGGGAGTGATCCCTGAGGACTGGCGTTGGGAGTGATCGCTGAGGACTGGCGTTGGGAGTGATCCTTGAGGACTGGCGTTGGGAGTGATCCCCGAGGATTGGCGTTGGGGGTGATCCCTGAGGACTGGCGTTGAGAGTGATCCCTGAGGACTGGCATTGGGAGAGATCCCTGAGGACTGGCATTGGGAGTGATCCCTGAGGACTGGCATTGGGAGTGATCCCTGAGGACTGGCGTTGGGAGTGATCCCTGAGGACTGGCGTTGGGAGTGATCCCTGAGGACTGGCATTGAGAGTGATCCCTGAGGACTGGCATTGGGAGTGATCCCTGAGGACTGGCGTTGGGAGTGATCCCCGAGGATTGGTGTTGGGAGTGATCCCTGAGGACTGGCGTTGGGAGTGATCCCCGAGGACTGGTGTTGGGAGTGATCCCTGAGGACTGGCATTGGGAGTGATCCCTGAGGACTGGCATTGGGAGAGATCCCTGAGGACTGGCATTGGGAGTGATCCCTGAGGATTGGCATTGAGAATGATCCCTGAGGACTGGCGTTGGTAGTGATCCCTGAGGACTGGCATTGAGAGTGATCCCTGAGGATTGCCATTGGGAGTGATCCCTGAGGACTGGCGTTGGGAGTGATCCCCGAGGATTGGCATTGGGGGTGATCCCTGAGGACTGGCGTTGGGAGGGATCCCTGAGGACTGGTGTTGGGAGTGATCCCTGATGACTGGCGTTGGGAGTGATCCTTGAGTACTGGCGTTGGGAGTGATCCCCGAGGATTGGCGTAGGGGGTGATCCCTGAGGACTGGCGTTGAGAGTGATCCCTGAGGACTGGCATTGGGAGAGATCCCTGAGGACTGGCGTTGGGAGGGATCCCCGAGGACTGGTGTTGGGAGTGATCCCTGAGGACTGGCGTTGGGAGTGATCCCTGAGGACTGGCATTGGGAGTGATCCTTGAGGACTGGCGTTGGGAGTGATCCCCGAGGATTGGCGTTGGGGGTGATCCCTGAGGACTGGCGTTGAGAGTGATCCCTGAGGACTGGCATTGGGAGAGATCCCTGAGGACTGGCATTGGGAGTGATCCCTGAGGACTGGCATTGGGAGTAATCCCTGAGGACTGGCATTGGGAGTGATCCCTGAGGACTGGCGTTGGGAGTGATCCCTGAGGATTGGCATTGAGAGTGATCCCTGAGGACTGGCATTGGGAGTGATCCCTGAGGACTGGCGTTGGGAGTGATCCCAGAGGATTGGCGTTGGGGGTGATCCCTGAGGACTGGCGTTGGGAGTGAACCCCGAGGACTGGTGTTGGGAGTGATCCCTGAGGACTGGCGTTGGGAGTGATCCCTGAGGACTGGCGTTGGGAGTGATCGCTGAGGACTGGCGTTGGGAGTGATCCTTGAGGACTGGCGTTGGGAGTGATCCCCGAGGATTGGCGTTGGGGGTGATCCCTGAGGACTGGCGTTGAGAGTGATCCCTGAGGACTGGCATTGGGAGAGATACCTGAGGACTGGCATTGGGAGTGATCCCTGAGGACTGGCATTGGGAGTGATCCCTGAGGACTGGCGTTGGGAGTGATCCCTGAGGACTGGCGTTGGGAGTGATCCCTGAGGACTGGCGTTGGGAGTGATCCCTGAGGATTGGCATTGAGAGTGATCCCTGAGGACTGGCGTTGGTAGTGATCCCTGAGGACTGGCATTGAGAGTGATCCCTGAGGACTGGCATTGGGAGTGATCCCTGAGGACTGGCGTTGGGAGTGATCCCCGAGGATTGGCGTTGGGGGTGATCCCTGAGGACTGGCGTTGGGAGTGATCCCCGAGGACTGGTGTTGGGAGTGATCCCTGAGGACTGGCGTTGGGAGTGATCCCTGAGGACTGGCGTTGGGAGTGATCCTTGAGGACTGGCATTGGGTTTGATCCCCGAGGATTGGCATTGGGGGTGATCCCTGAGGACTGGCGTTGAGAGTGATCCCTGAGGACTGGCATTGGGAGAGATCCCTGAGGACTGGCATTGGGAGTGATCCCTGAGGACTGGCATTGGGAGTGATCCCTGAGGACTGGCGTTGGGAGTGATCCCTGAGGACTGCTGTTGGGAGTGATCCCTGAGGACTGGTGTTGGGAGTGATCCCTGAGGACTGGTGTTGGGAGTGATCCCTGAGGATTGGCGTTGGGAGTGATCCCTGAGGACTGGTGTTGGGAGTGATCCCTGAGGACTGGTGTTGGGAGTGATCCTTGAGGACTGGCATTGGAAGTGATCCCTGAGGACTGGCATTGGGAGAGATCCCTGAGGACTGGCATTGGGGGTGATCCCTGAGGACTGGTGTTGGGAGTGATCCCTGAGGACTGGCATTGGGAGTGATCCCCGAGGACTGGCATTGGGAGTGATCCCCGAGGATTGGCGTTGGGGGTGATCCCTAAGGACTGGCGTTGAGAGTGATCCCTGAGGACTGGCATTGGGGGTGATCCCTGAGGACTGGCATGGGAGTGATCCCTGAGGACTGGCGTTGGGGGTGATCCCTGAGGACTGGCGTTGGGGGTGATCCCTGAGGACTGGCGTTGGGAGTGATCCCTGAGGACTGGCATTGGGAGTGATCCCTGAGGACTGGCATTGGGAGTGATCCCTGAGGGCTGGTGTTGGGAGTGATCCCTAAGGACTGGCGTTGGGAGTGATCCCTGAGGACTGGCGTTGGGGGTGATCCCTGAGGACTGGCGTTGGGGGTGATCCCTGAGGACTGGCGTAGGGAGTGATCCCTGAGGACTGGCGTTGGGAGTGATCCCTGAGGACTGTCATTGGGAGTGATCCCCGAGGACTGGAGTTGGGAGTGATCCCCAAGGACTGGCATTGGGAGTGATACCTGAGGACTGGCATTGGGGGTGATCCCTGAGGACTGCCATTGGGGGTGATCCCTGAGGACTGGCGTTGGGGGTGATCCCTGAGGACTGGCGTTGGGAGTGATCCCTGAGGACTGGCGTTGGGAGTGATCCCTGAGGACTGGCATTGGGAGTGATCCCTGAGGACTGGCGTTGGGAACCTCTGTCCTACACTGTTTAATACAGCACAGTATATCACTTTCGACCTCACTTTCCTTTGTATCTCCTCTTTGACACTGCCCAAGTAACAAGCTGACAAGGGCAACATTGGAGCAAGAAATAAAATGGTGCTACCCGCATCCATGTTACTCCAAAAGTGCCTTTATACACCGCCCCCGTTGGGAACTATTGCAAAGAACAGCAGGAAACGTGCACCGGAAACAAGCCCTTTGTATTCAGCGTGATTCTCTGTCTCTGATAAGTCTGGCAGGTTCTTTGAAACAGTTTGAAAGACGAGAGACAGGACTTTGATAAATAGAACAGGGGTTCTCAGCTCCAGCCCTCAAGACCCCCAACAAGTCAGGTTTTAAGGATATCCCAGCTTCAGCACAGGTGGCTCAATCTGATTGAGCCACCTGTGCTGAAGCAGTGATATCCTGAAAACCTGACCTGTTGGGGGGTTCCCGAGGACTGTAGTTGAGCACCCCTGAAATAGAAGCTCTCATGACCAGGGCCCCCATTACCCCTCTGTATCTGTGCATGTGTGCCCTCACCCGTATGTAACTGGTTATATGTTTGTAATATACATACTCTGTACCCCATTGTACCGCGCTGCGGAATATATTAGCTCTTCACAAATAAACGGTAACAATAACAAGACTGAGAGACAATAGCAAGTGTTCAGGGCAAAGGTAAAAAGATGAGGATCCACCATAATACCGCACTGAATCGACCTGAATGTAAATGTGCAATTAACCACTTAATTAAAGGAACATACTACTGCTTTAAAGCTCATCTATAAGAAACAATTGATTACTCTGAGCTAGTTTAAGTTTATATTAGTGGCTTTTGTCATTACCAAATATACCCTACTTAATTACTGTTTAAATTCAAAACACAGTGGTACATGTTTTAAACAATTATCATTCAATGTTTCGTTTTAAGGGTGATGTGCAACAAAGTGAATTCTCTGTAAGCATGTATCTCTCTGTAAGCCCGTGTCTCTCTGTAAGCCCGTATCTCTCTGTAAGCACGTATCTCTCTGTAAGCACGTATCTCTCTGTAAGCACGTATCTCTCTGTAAGCACGTATCTCTCTGTAAGCCCGTATCTCTCTGTAAGCCCGTATCTCTCTGTAAGCCCGTATCTCTCTGTAAGCCCGTATCTCTCTGTAAGCCCGTATCTCTCTGTAAGCCCGTATCTCTCTGTAAGCCCGTATCTCTCTGTAAGCCCGTATCTCTCTGTAAGCCCGTATCTCTCTGTAAGCCCGTATCTCTCTGTAAGCCCGTATCTCTCTGTAAGCCCGTATCTCTCTGTAAGCCCGTATCTCTCTGTAAGCACGTATCTCTCTGTAAGGCCGTATCTCTCTGTAAGCCCGTATCTCTCTGTAAGCCCGTATCTCTCTGTAAGCCCGTATCTCTCTGTAAGCACGTATCTCTCTGTAAGCCCGTATCTCTCTGTAAGCCCGTATCTCTCTGTAAGCACGTATCTCTCTGTAAGCCCGTATCTCTCTGTAAGCCCGTATCTCTCTGTAAGCCCGTATCTCTCTGTAAGCACGTATCTCTCTGTAAGCACGTATCTCTCTGTAAGCCCGTATCTCTCTGTAAGCATGTATCTCTCTGTAAGCACGTATCTCTCTGTAAGCCCGTATCTCTCTGTAAGTCCGTATCTCTCTGTAAGCCCGTATCTCTCTGAAAGCACGTATCTCTCTGTAAGCCCGTATCTCTCTGTAAGCATGTATCTCTCTGTAAACCCGTATCTCTCTGTAAGCATGTATCTCTCTGTAAGCCCGTATCTCTCTGTAAGCCCGTATCTCTCTGTAAGCACGTATCTCTCTGTAAGCCCGTATCTCTCTGTAAGCCCGTATCTCTCTGTAAGCCCGTATCTCTCTGTAAACCCGTATCTCTCTGTAAGCCCGTATCTCTCTGTAAGCACGTATCTCTCTGTAAGCACGTATCTCTCTGTAAGCCCGTATCTCTCTGTAAGCCCGTATCTCTCTGTAAGCCCGTATCTCTCTGTAAGCCCGTATCTCTCTGTAAGCCCGTATCTCTCTGTAAGCCCGTATCTCTCTGTAAACCCGTATCTCTCTGTAAGCCCGTTTCTCTCTGTAAGCACGTATCTCTCTGTAAGCACGTATCTCTCTGTAAGCCCGTATCTCTCTGTAAGCACGTATCTCTCTGTAAGCACGTATCTCTCTGTAAGCACGTATCTCTCTGTAAGCCCGTATCTCTCTGTAAGCATGTATCTCTCTGTAAGCACGTATCTCTCTGTAAGCCCGTATCTCTCTGTAAGTCCGTATCTCTCTGTAAGCCCGTATCTCTCTGTAAGCACGTATCTCTCTGTAAGCCCGTATCTCTCTGTAAGCACGTATCTCTCTGTAAGCCCGTATCTCTCTGTAAGTCCGTATCTCTCTGTAAGCCCGTATCTCTCTGTAAGTCCGTATCTCTCTGTAAGCCCGTATCTCTCTGTAAGCCCGTATCTCTCTGTAAGCACGTATCTCTCTGTAAGCCCGTATCTCTCTGTAAGCACGTATCTCTCTGTAAGCACGTATCTCTCTGTAAGCCCGTATCTCTCTGTAAGCCCGTATCTCTCTGTAAGCACGTATCTCTCTGTAAGCCCGTATCTCTCTGTAAGCCCGTATCTCTCTGTAAGCACGTATCTCTCTGTAAGCACGTATCTCTCTGTAAACACGTACCTCTCTGTAAGCCCGTATCTCTCTGTAAGCCCGTATCTCTCTGTAAGCACGTATCTCTCTGTAAGCCCGTATCTCTCTGTAAGCATGTATCTCTCTGTAAGCATGTATCTCTCTGTAAGCCCGTGTCTCTCTGTAAGTCCGTGTCTCTCTGTAAGCCCGTGTCTCTCTGTAAGCCCGTATCTCTCTGTAAGCCCGTATCTCTCTGTAAGCATGTATCTCCCTGTAAGCCCGTATCTCTCTGTAAGCCCGTATCTCTCTGTAAGCACGTATCTCTCTGTAAACCCGTATCTCTCTGTAAGCACGTATCTCTCTGTAAGCCCGTATCTCTCTGTAAGCACGTATCTCTCTGTAAGCCCGTATCTCTCTGTAAGCATGTATCTCTCTGTAAGCACGTATCTCTCTGTAAGCCCGTGTCTCTCTGTAAGCCCGTGTCTCTCTGTAAGCCCGTATCTCTCTGTAAGCCCGTATCTCTCTGTAAGCATGTATCTCTCTGTAAGCCCGTATCTCTCTGTAAGCCCGTATCTCTCTGTAAGCCCGTATCTCTCTGTAAGCACGTATCTCTCTGTAAGCCCGTATCTCTCTGTAAGCCCGTATCTCTCTGTAAGCCCGTATCTCTCTGTAAGCCCGTATCTCTCTGTAAACCCGTATCTCTCTGTAAGCCCGTATCTCTCTGTAAGCCCGTATCTCTCTGTAAGCCCGTATCTCTCTGTAAGCACGTATCTCTCTGTAAGCACGTATCTCTCTGTAAGCACGTATCTCTCTGTAAGCCCGTATCTCTCTGTAAACCCGTATCTCTCTGTAAGCCCGTATCTCTCTGTAAACCCGTATCTCTCTGTAAGCCCGTATCTCTCTGTAAGCCCGTATCTCTCTGTAAGCCCGTATCTCTCTGTAAGCCCGTATCTCTCTGTAAGCCCGTATCTCTCTGTAAGCCCGTATCTCTCTGTAAGCACGTATCTCTCTGTAAGCCCGTATCTCTCTGTAAGCCCGTATCTCTCTGTAAGCACGTATCTCTCTGTAAGCCCGTATCTCTCTGTAAGCCC
The DNA here is from genome assembly GCF_040206685.1 of Ascaphus truei. Classification (NCBI taxonomy): domain Eukaryota; kingdom Metazoa; phylum Chordata; class Amphibia; order Anura; family Ascaphidae; genus Ascaphus; species Ascaphus truei. The sequence goes on from NC_134494.1 coordinate 32,100,787, forward strand.
GTATCTCTCTGTAAGCCCGTATCTCTCTGTAAGCACGTATCTCTCTGTAAGCACGTATCTCTCTGTAAGCCCGTATCTCTCTGTAAGCATGTATCTCTCTGTAAGCACGTATCTCTCTGTAAGCCCGTATCTCTCTGTAAGTCCGTATCTCTCTGTAAGCCCGTATCTCTCTGAAAGCACGTATCTCTCTGTAAGCCCGTATCTCTCTGTAAGCATGTATCTCTCTGTAAACCCGTATCTCTCTGTAAGCATGTATCTCTCTGTAAGCCCGTATCTCTCTGTAAGCCCGTATCTCTCTGTAAGCACGTATCTCTCTGTAAGCCCGTATCTCTCTGTAAGCCCGTATCTCTCTGTAAGCCCGTATCTCTCTGTAAACCCGTATCTCTCTGTAAGCCCGTATCTCTCTGTAAGCACGTATCTCTCTGTAAGCACGTATCTCTCTGTAAGCCCGTATCTCTCTGTAAGCCCGTATCTCTCTGTAAGCCCGTATCTCTCTGTAAGCCCGTATCTCTCTGTAAGCCCGTATCTCTCTGTAAGCCCGTATCTCTCTGTAAACCCGTATCTCTCTGTAAGCCCGTTTCTCTCTGTAAGCACGTATCTCTCTGTAAGCACGTATCTCTCTGTAAGCCCGTATCTCTCTGTAAGCACGTATCTCTCTGTAAGCACGTATCTCTCTGTAAGCACGTATCTCTCTGTAAGCCCGTATCTCTCTGTAAGCATGTATCTCTCTGTAAGCACGTATCTCTCTGTAAGCCCGTATCTCTCTGTAAGTCCGTATCTCTCTGTAAGCCCGTATCTCTCTGTAAGCACGTATCTCTCTGTAAGCCCGTATCTCTCTGTAAGCACGTATCTCTCTGTAAGCCCGTATCTCTCTGTAAGTCCGTATCTCTCTGTAAGCCCGTATCTCTCTGTAAGTCCGTATCTCTCTGTAAGCCCGTATCTCTCTGTAAGCCCGTATCTCTCTGTAAGCACGTATCTCTCTGTAAGCCCGTATCTCTCTGTAAGCACGTATCTCTCTGTAAGCACGTATCTCTCTGTAAGCCCGTATCTCTCTGTAAGCCCGTATCTCTCTGTAAGCACGTATCTCTCTGTAAGCCCGTATCTCTCTGTAAGCCCGTATCTCTCTGTAAGCACGTATCTCTCTGTAAGCACGTATCTCTCTGTAAACACGTACCTCTCTGTAAGCCCGTATCTCTCTGTAAGCCCGTATCTCTCTGTAAGCACGTATCTCTCTGTAAGCCCGTATCTCTCTGTAAGCATGTATCTCTCTGTAAGCATGTATCTCTCTGTAAGCCCGTGTCTCTCTGTAAGTCCGTGTCTCTCTGTAAGCCCGTGTCTCTCTGTAAGCCCGTATCTCTCTGTAAGCCCGTATCTCTCTGTAAGCATGTATCTCCCTGTAAGCCCGTATCTCTCTGTAAGCCCGTATCTCTCTGTAAGCACGTATCTCTCTGTAAACCCGTATCTCTCTGTAAGCACGTATCTCTCTGTAAGCCCGTATCTCTCTGTAAGCACGTATCTCTCTGTAAGCCCGTATCTCTCTGTAAGCATGTATCTCTCTGTAAGCACGTATCTCTCTGTAAGCCCGTGTCTCTCTGTAAGCCCGTGTCTCTCTGTAAGCCCGTATCTCTCTGTAAGCCCGTATCTCTCTGTAAGCATGTATCTCTCTGTAAGCCCGTATCTCTCTGTAAGCCCGTATCTCTCTGTAAGCCCGTATCTCTCTGTAAGCACGTATCTCTCTGTAAGCCCGTATCTCTCTGTAAGCCCGTATCTCTCTGTAAGCCCGTATCTCTCTGTAAGCCCGTATCTCTCTGTAAACCCGTATCTCTCTGTAAGCCCGTATCTCTCTGTAAGCCCGTATCTCTCTGTAAGCCCGTATCTCTCTGTAAGCACGTATCTCTCTGTAAGCACGTATCTCTCTGTAAGCACGTATCTCTCTGTAAGCCCGTATCTCTCTGTAAACCCGTATCTCTCTGTAAGCCCGTATCTCTCTGTAAACCCGTATCTCTCTGTAAGCCCGTATCTCTCTGTAAGCCCGTATCTCTCTGTAAGCCCGTATCTCTCTGTAAGCCCGTATCTCTCTGTAAGCATGTATCTCTCTGTAAGCACGTATCTCTCTGTAAGCACGTATCTCTCTGTAAGCCCGTATCTCTCTGTAAGCCCGTATCTCTCTGTAAGCCCGTATCTCTCTGTAAGCACGTATCTCTCTGTAAGCCCGTATCTCTCTGTAAGCCCGTATCTCTCTGTAAACCCGTATCTCTCTGTAAGCCCGTATCTCTCTGTAAGCCCGTATCTCTCTGTAAGCACGTATCTCTCTGTAAGCCCGTATCTCTCTGTAAGCCCGTATCTCTCTGTAAGCACGTATCTCTCTGTAAGCCCGTATCTCTCTGTAAGCCCGTATCTCTCTGTAAACCCGTATCTCTCTGTAAGCACGTATCTCTCTGTAAGCCCGTATCTCTCTGTAAGCACGTATCTCTCTGTAAGCACGTATCTCTCTGTAAGCATGTATCTCTCTGTAAGCCCGTATCTCTCTGTAAGCCCGTATCTCTCTGTAAGCCCGTATCTCTCTGTAAGCACGTATCTCTCTGTAAGCATGTATCTCTCTGTAAGCCCGTATCTCTCTGTAAGCACGTATCTCTCTGTAAGCACGTATCTCTCTGTAAGCCCGTATCTCTCTGTAAGCCCGTATCTCTCTGTAAGTCCGTATCTCTCTGTAAGCCCGTATCTCTCTGTAAGCCCGTATCTCTCTGTAAGTCCGTATCTCTCTGTAAGCCCGTATCTCTCTGTAAGCCCGTATCTCTCTGTAAGCACGTATCTCTCTGTAAGCCCGTATCTCTCTGTAAGCCCGTATCTCTCTGTAAGCCCGTATCTCTCTGTAAGCACGTATCTCTCTGTAAGCCCGTATCTCTCTGTAAGCCCGTATCTCTCTGTAAGCCCGTATCTCTCTGTAAGCACGTATCTCTCTGTAAGCCCGTATCTCTCTGTAAGAGCGTATCTCTCTGTAAGCCCGTATCTCTCTGTAAGCCCGTATCTCTCTGTAAGCCCGTATCTCTCTGTAAGCCCGTATCTCTCTGTAAGCCCGTATCTCTCTGTAAGCACGTATCTCTCTGTAAGCCCGTATCTCTCTGTAAGCACGTATCTCTCTGTAAGCCCGTATCTCTCTGTAAGCATGTATCTCTCTGTAAGCACGTATCTCTCTGTAAGCCCGTATCTCTCTGTAAGCCCGTGTCACTGTGGCCCTTCCCTCTCCGTGCAGTGCTCAGACAGATCCTGCTGTTCCCTGCTGCAGAGAGAGGGGGAGAAGTGGGACACGGTCCCAATGCAGAAGAATTCTGCGCACTTCTAATGTTCTCTTATTGTTACTGGAAGTCCGCTTAACACACAAAATCCACTCCTGAGGAAGAAAGCAGTCGCTTTCGAAACGCGTAGAGTGGGAGTCTTATTCAGAGAGGAGCATACAGCAGCGGAGTTGCAGGAGGATCCAGCCCTCACCGAGCGGCGAAACCGGAAGTGACGTCACACGCCAGTCGGAGCAGTCTAAACAGCTGACCGGAGGCTGAGGCGGAGGAGTGGGGGAACGTTGTGGGACGGTGAGCCAGCTGGCTAAAATCTTCCTACACTAATGCAGTGTGATATGCCTGTTTTTTATTGTTAGAATGTGAGTATAATATTTTATTGTTATAAAGCTATTTTTATCTTGAGTGATCTGCGCTATGCCAGTTTTTCTCTCTACATTGGGGTACGTGATCCTGGGGACCTGATCCACTTTGATGACAACTGCATCATCCACTTACCTCTGACCGTTTGAGTCAACCCTGCCTTTTTGACTCTTACATCTTGTAAGTAGTCAATTCATTAGAGCCAAGTCAATTGAAGGCTTTTTTCACATTGTCATTTTTGCTGCACTTACATTTATTTTTGTTTCCTCCCCATGCTCCCCGTGGATTTTGTGTGTTTTGCTGTTACTGTGGGGGAAGAGTGAAGACTACCCCTTCCAGTGGGTTCCAGAGCAGGGGGTGAAACTGTATTTACTTAAATTTTTATCACATTTTTCACTTACTTAAGTTTTTGATTAGTCACTTATTATTAGTGTCCACTTTTTATTTGTTTGCGCCTGTGTTCACTTTACCACTATACAACTGTAAGTCCGCTTTATATCAGGGGAGGCCAACTCCGGTTCTCAAGAGCCACCAATAGGTCAGGTTTTCAGGATATCCCTGCTTCAGCACAGGGGATTCAGTCAAAAACGGAGCCACCTGTGTTGAAGCAGGGATATCTTTAGAAGCTGACCTGTTGGTGGCTCTTGAGGACTGGAGTTGGCCACTCCTGGTCTAATACATCACATGCGCGCAGTCCCAGGCGCGCAGTCCCAGGCATGCAGCCCATGCATGCAATCCCAGGCATGCAGCCCATGCACGCAGTCCCAGGCATGCAGCCCATGTACGCAGTCCCAGGCATGCAGCCCATGCACGCAGTCCCAGGCACACAGCCCATGCACACAGTTCCAGGCACACAGCCCATGCATGCAGGCCCAGGCACACAGGCCATGCACGCAATCCCAGCCATGCAGCCCATGCACGCAGTCCCAGGCACACAGGCCATGCACGCAATCCAAGGCATTCAGCCCATGCACGCAGTCCCAGGCACATAGCCCATGCACGCAGTCCCAGGCACACAGCCCATGCACGCAGTCCCAGGCACACAGCCCATGCACGCAGTCCCAGGCACACAGCCCATGCATGCAGTCCCAGGCACACAGCCCATGCACGCAGTCCCAGGCACACAGCCCAGGCACACAGTCCCAGGCACACAGCCCATGTATGCAGTCCCAGACACACAGCCCATGTACGCAGTCCCAGGCACACGGCCCATGCACGCAGTCCCAGGCACACAGCCCATGTACGCAGTCCCAGACACACAGCCCAGGCACACAGTCCCAGGCACACAGCCCATGCACGCAGTCCCAGGCACACTGCCCATGCACGCAGTCCCAGGCACACAGCCCATGCACGCAGTCCCAGGCACACTGCCCATGCACGCAGTCCCAGGCACACAGCCCATGTACGCAGTCCCAGGCACACAGCCCAGGCACACAGTCCCAGGCACACAGTCCCAGGCACACAGCCCATGTACGCAGTCCCAGGCACACAGTCACAGGCACACAGTCCCAGACGCACTTTCCCAGGCGTGCAGTTCCAGGCACACAGTCCCAAACACGCAGTCACAGACGCGCAGCCCCATGCACACAGTCCCATGCGCGCAGCCACAGATGCACAGCCCCATGCGCGCAGTCACAGACACGCAGTCCCATGCACGCAGTCACAGAAGCGCAGCCCCATGCGCACAGTCACAGACGCGCAGTCACAGACTCGCAGCCCCATACACACAGTCACAGGCACACAGTCCCAGACACGCAGCCCCATGCGCACAGTCACAGACGCGCAGTCACAGACTCGCAGCCCCATACACACAGTCACAGGCACAAAGTCCCAGACACGCAGCCCCATGCGCGCAGTCACAGTCGCACAGACCCAGACGCGCAGCCCCATGCGCGCAGTCACAGTCGCACAGTCCCAGACGCGCAGTCCCAGACACGTAGTCACAGTCGCGCAGTCCCATAAGCGCAGTCCCATACGCGCAGCCCCATGCACACAGTCCCATGCACACAGTCCCAAACACGCAACCCCATACACGCAGCCCCATGCGCGCAGTCCCATACGCGCAGCCCCATGCGCGCAGTCCCATACGCGCAGTCCCATATGCGCACAGTCACAGACGCCTTGCAGACCTTTCCGAATTCCGGTAACTTGAAGTTAGTAATAAGGCCCAGAAATAGCCCTGGATAACCGTGGGCAGCAAATAATCACTTTAGAGCAACATTATTTCTTTTCTTTTGATAAATCTTGTGCTGTTTAATGCCACATCACAGTAGCCAAGAGACTTTATTAAATACCCCTCCTCCTGTTAGTTTATCAACGCCTCTTGATACAAAAATCATCACCAGACTTATCAAACAAATGGGATTTTATTGAAAGCACTGGTCCTGTTTCCGCAGATAAATCATTGTTTCCCAGCAGTGTTACCGCTTTGTATATTTAGCAGACTCCTGACGAAGTCGCCGCAGTGTGGCGAAACACGTAGAGCTGTGACGTCATCGCGTTTGTGTTGGTGTATTTGGAGTCCCTGGCTTCCCTGCGATCCGGCTGGCGGTAATTTCAAGTGTTAGCAATCATTGTATGAGGGAGCAAAGGACGTGCAGGCATTGGATGCCTTTATATTTTGCTGACACTTCATTGTGAACCTGGGCTGTTTACATCCACTCTGCAAACCTGGGACTCACCCTACCACCGCAGATGACCACAATAGAGATTTCTCTCCCACGAATGGTTCTGTTTAAAATCCTGTAAGTGCACATTCTTATGGGTTGCTGATTTTTTAAATAAATGTACCTTATTTTTTACTCAGTTACGTGCTATGGAGCTTGCACTTTTGTTTGTTTTTTGTTCATATATACACACATATATAAAATCACCAACAATGGTCCATTGGATTAGGTGGTGACGCCTGAGTGAATTTTTAAGTCCTGTGGAAGCGGTGGAGTATTTGGTTAATTGGCCATTACCGCATCTTCTGAAGAGCTTTATATGTTGGCATCTATACTCTTAAGCATTCATTACATGAACTACTACAATCTAAACCATCTCCAGTTGAAAGTGCTTTTCTTATTTATTTATCATATTTACCTACACAGATACACTATTTTATCATTTTTTCCTTCCCTTTTGTTTATATCTCTGCGCCTAGGTCATCTGTGCTATATATTTACTTATTTATAACACACACACACACACACACACACACACACACACACACACACACACACACACACACACACACACACACACACACACACACACACACACACACACACACACACACACACACACACACGTTAGTTTGAGAGTGATGGAAAGTGCTTATGAGTCAGGAAATAAAGAGAGATTCTCAGGGTAGCCAACTCCAGTTCTCGACTGAGCCTAAGCCACCTGTGCTGAAGCAGGGCTATCCTGAAAACCTGACCTGTTGGTAGCTCTTGGGGACTGGAGTTGGCTACCTCTGCTCTGGAGTGATTCCAGCAGCACCTCAGGTAGAACCCCCCCCCCCCCCATGCAAGGAAAGACTTCACCTCACCTTAGAGAAGGGCCTAATGTCCCGCTTGTCCCACACACGGCCCTGACCTGCTCTGCTTCTTCACGGGGCCTTCACCTTAAATTGAGAGATTTCTGAACAAAAAAACAGCTTGGAGCAATTCCCATCACACCGATCCAAACGCAGAAGATCAGGTTTCCCGGCTGCTAGTCAGGGGTATGGCGAGGGTCCGCAGAAAGCCTGGCTGCTGAGGGGACTCGTCCCCCTTCCAACTCCGTTTCATTCGACACTAAAACGCATCTTTACTTTTTACGCACCGCTGAAGCAGGGGAGAAATGGCTGAAAGATGCACTTAGAGTGTAAGCTCTGCGGTGCAGGGATTTCCTTTCCTGCGGCCTGACTTTGTTGCATTAATTGTATTCTAATTCCCTGCGCGGTATTGTTCTTGTTTGTAAAACGCTGAGTGTATATATAAAGATAATAAAGATATACATACATACGGAGATGTAATGCCACATAGGACGGTATTGATCTATTGCCAATCACATCAGTATCAGTGTTTAACACTTATATTTTCTAAAGATTTCAACATTTGTCTGTTTTCATTTCCATCGCGGGACTGTGAACGGGAAGCGATGGTCAGTCCGGTCTGTTCTGATCAGAATTATGTACACTCCTTGTCTGCCGAATGACTAATTGGGAGAGGGGTACAGGATAAGAGAGAGATAAGGCAGGGAAAGGGGCAGGAAAGTCAACTATAATGTTCTGGTCACGTAACGGGTCCAGGATCCGATGTAAAAGACACCTAATAACGTCTCATTTTATATGAAATGTGCCCATTAACTCCATCACTGCTGAGCAGTGTTTTGCAGGTCTCTCTGGCAGTGAAGGGCTGAGCGGGACCCCGGGCAAAGTGGGACCAGCCACGTTTGGATCAGACACTCATCCGAAGGAGGCTCAGTGAGTACAGACACTCACTCTGCAAACATTGACACTGAGTGTGCAGCAGGGGAGCCTGGTTCAGTCCCCGGTGTCGGCTCCTTGTGACCTTGGGCAAGTCACATTATCTCCCTGTGCCTCAGGCACCAAAAACATAGATTGTAAGCTCCACGGGGCAGGGACCTGTGCCTGTAACATTCCTATGTACAATGCGACTATAATTGTGACGCGCTTTGTGTCCCATTGGGAGAATGGTGCTATATGAAATAAAGTTATTATTATTATGTGAGGGCGTCATACTTCCTTGTGACAAAGTGTCAGTCCCTTTGTTGGGATTTCCTGTATTGCGTCTTTTTTTTGTGTACATACAGTATGCCTGCGGCGCCTCACAAAGCCTTATGACTCTCTGGCCGCTGGGTAGGCACACTTTATCATGCTGGATGAGAGCTTTTAAGTGTGAAATGCACTTTTTACCCCAGAATGCCTGTGTAATCTCCTCTTATGCACTTGAAGTTGCTGTGAAAGTGAGGCCCTCTTGCCATGAAATGAGCCTGGGGAACGTGTCTGTCTCCCCCGGCCTCTCTCTGTATCGGAGCGCGGAGCTTTCTCTGCTCAGGGTTCTGCTTGGAAATACCGTACGGCTTTCAGGTGCATCCAGTTTACACACACACAGCATATCGTGATGAGGGCTCTCTGACACGTTCCTGGGAACGAACAACTACAGGACATACTCATTGTATCACTCGGCTGCATCAATTAGCCGACTGGCTGGGCCGTGATTATATAAAAAAAAACACGTGGCACCGCCCCGGAGCGATGCAGCACCAAAACAAAGAGTATGCATCCCCGCAAAGTGCTTATACCTACCGCGCATGCCGCGCCACTTGCTAATGCAATGCGGGCGACAGTTGGAACATTTTCCAAATTTGTTTTCTGGGTTCGACGGCCGCGTCACGTGACGCAGCCATCCAGTCAAAGAACAGATGTCAGCCTTGTCTCCCCTGCAGTCGCACGCGCATTGCAGCGCATCCGTATAATAGCTGCCCTGTTCAAGTCTCTCAATGTCTGCCACAACTTGTGAGGTGGACATGTTTATACCACCTTAGGCCGTGGGCATGGTCAGCGCTTAGCCGCTGAGGCAGCGGACTTAACCCCGGCACCCTTTATGAGGGCGGCTTTAGGTGGCGCTTCTGCAGGCGTGCGGAGGCGTCATTTCAAATTAAGCTTTGGCGCTGAGGGGAGCGGGAGCCGGTCACGTGAGCGGTTCGTCCAATGAGGGTGAACCAGCTCCGTTACGTCACTGGCCCGCCCCCAGACACGCCCCCGGACGGCGCGCGAACTAAGGCCAAGGAAAGCACCCGCTTTCCCTCAGCCTCCGCGCGCCTCCAAACGGCTGCAGTCTCTATGGACTCAGCCTTAGATCTAGCAGAGATGTCTGATAGTAGGAAGGTAACCGCACTGATTAAGAGAATACAAACTGGGAGGAAGTCTTATTTATTTAAGAAAACTACTTAGAAATGAGACGTTTACAGCAGATAAGAACCAATTCCCCTCTCCACTGTGCACACCTCACACCCCATTACATCCTTCAGTTTCTCTCATATTTAGGAAAGTATGGAAGAAAACACATACACAAAGCACCAGAACTAAACAATACTCCGTATGTGTATGTATGTCTTTATTTATGTGTGAATGAGATATACAACATTTGTGCAAATATATTGTGTGTTTATGTAGTTAGGTTATGGTGGGTAAAAAAAGTGACAAAAACCTTCCACAGTAAAGTATATAGCAAATGGAAATATTACTGTGTGCTCATTTGCATGTCTTAGACAGGTCTGCCTTTCACCATTATCCCCCAGCACACAGCACTTCCACTGCAGCAAGGGATTCTGGGAAATGACCTTCAAATGAGCACACAGTGCCACCTTTTGCTTCAAAACCATATAACATGGTCCCCTATAAGCGTATGCTTGCTGCATTTCACAGCTTTTGAGCACAGCCTAGGTTAAGATGCATTGCCAGTAAACCCCACACTGATGAGACCCATTAAGGTCGAAGCGACTGTCTGCGGGTGGCTCACTCACTGGAAGGTAGTATCACTCATTTATACTGCGTCACACTCACTGGAAGGCAGTGCCACTCATTTATACTGCGTCTCACTCACTGGAAGGTAGTGTCACTTATTTATACTGTGTCTCACTCACTGGAAAGCAGTGTCACTCATTTATACTGCGTCTCACTCACTATAAGGTAGTATCACTCATTTATACTGCGTCACACTCACTGGAAGGCAGTGTCACTCATTTATATTGCGTCTCACTCACTGGAAGGTAGTATCACTCATTTATACTGCATCACACTCACTGGAAGGCAGTGTCACTCATTTATACTACATCTCACTCATTAGAAGGCAGTGCCAGTCATTTATACTGCGTCTCACTCACTGGAAGGTAGTGTCACACATTTATACGGCCTCACTCACCGGAAGGAAGTGTCACTCATGTATATTGCGTCTCACTCACTGGAAGGTAGTATCACTCATTTATACTGCGTCACACTCACTGGAAGGCAGTGTCACTCATTTATACTACATGTCACTCATTAGAAGGCAGTGCCAGTCATTTATACTGCGTCTCACTCACTGGAACGTAGTGTCACACATTTATACGGCCTCACTCACCGGAAGGAAGTGTCACTCATTTATATTGCGTCTCACTCACTGGAAGGTAGTATCACTCATTTATATTGCGTCTCACTCACTGGAAGGTAGTATCACTCATTTATACTGCGTCACACTCACTGGAAGGCAGTGCCACTCATTTATATTGTGTTTCAAACACTGGAAGGTAGTGTCACTCATTTATACTGCGTCTCACTCACTGGAAGGCAGTGCCACTCATTTATATTGTGTTTCACTCACTGGAAGGTAGTGTCACTCATTTATACTGCGTCTCGCTCACTGGAAGGCAGTGTCACTCATTTACACTGTGTCTCACGCACTGGAAGGTAGTGTCACTCATTTACACTGTGTCTCACTCACTGGAAGGTAGTGTCACTCATTTACACTGTGTCTCACGCACTGGAAGGTAGTGTCACTCATTTACACTGTGTCTCACTCACTGGAAGGTAGTGTCACACATTTATACTACATCTCACTCATTAGAAGGCAGTGCCAGTCATTTATACTGCATCTCACTCACTGGAAGGTAGTGTCACACATTTATACGGCCTCACTCACTGGAAGGCAGTGTCACTCATTTACACTGTGTCTCACTCACTGGAAGACAGTGTCACTCATTTATACTGCGTCTCACTCACCAAGAGGAAACGTCACTCATTTACACTACGTCTCACTCACTGGAAGGCAGTGTCACTCATTTATACTGTGTCTCACTCCCTGGAAGGCAGTGTCACTCACTTATACTGCGTCTCACTCACTGCAGAGCAGTGTCACTCATTTACACTGCGTCTCACTCACTGGAAGGCAGTGTAACTCATTAATACTGCGTCTCACTCACTGGAAGGTAGTGCCACTCATTTATACTGCGTCTCACTCACTGGAAGGTAGTGTCACTCATTTACACTGCGTCTCACTCACTGGAAGGTTGTGTCACTCATTTATACTGCGTCTCACTCACTGGAAGGCAGCATCACTCATTTATACTGCGTCTAGCTCACTGGAAGCCAGTGTCACTCATTTATACTGCGCCTCACTCACTGGAAGGCAGTATCACTCATTTATACTGCGCCTCACTCACTGGAAGGCATTATCACTCATTGACACTGCGTCTCACTCACTGGAAGGCATTATCACTCATTTATACTGCGTCTCACTCACTGGAAGCCAGTGTCACTCATTTATACTGCGCCTCACTCACTTGAAGGCAGTATCACTCATTTATACTGCGCCTCACTCACTGGAAGGCAGTATCACTCATTTATACTGTGTCTCACTCACTGGAAGGTAGTGTCCCTCATTTATACTGCGTCTCACTCACCAGGAGGAAGCTTCACTCATTTACACTATGTCTCACTCACTGGAAGGCAGTGTCACTCATTTACACTGTGTCTCACTCACTGGAAGGCAGTGTCACTCATTTACACTGCGTCTCACTCTCTGGAAGGAAGGGTCACTCATTTATACTGCGTCTTACTCACCGAAATGAAGTGTCACTCATTTATACTGCGTCTCACTCACTGGAAGGCAGTGTCACTCATTTATACTGCGTCTCACTCACCGAAATGAAGTGTCACTCATTTATACTGCGTCTCACTCACTGGAAGGCAGTGTCACTCATTTACACTACGTCTCACTCTCTGGAAGGAAGTGTCACTCATTGACACTGCGTCTCACTCACCGGAAGGTAGTGTCGGGGCTGCCGATAGTGGGAGACAGCTGGAACTGCTGTCCCAGGCCCCAGTGAGTCAGGGCTCGGGCCCCCTGCCAGTCCACGTGTTAGAAAACAAACAATTGTAGCCTGCATGGGAGAGCAATCAGGGGCTTCCTCATGGGCGGGGCCTGGTGACATAAGCGTAGCCAAGTCTCCTTGGACTAATTTTTCCTGACCATGACCTCACTGTAAGTCCCTATACAGGTGGGCAGTGTGGGCATGATTCCTGAGGGGATCCGTTATAATGTTCAGTGTGTGAAATGTTGCATTGTTCAGCAGGTATGAACAATAAAGTTATAGTGGCATCTCACTGATGTAAGGGGGGCCTATGACAAGAATAGGCTGGCTTACTAGCCACTCCCCAGGGAAGTAGGGGGGTGCTCTTCTATATAGTGTAGAGCAGAGGTCCCCAACTCCAGTCCTCAAGGACCACTAACAGTGCAGGTTTTACGGATACCCCTGCTAGAGCACAGGTGGTTCCGTCAAAATGATTGGGTCACCTGTGCTAATGAGAGGCTATCCTTAAATCCTGCACTGTTAGCGGTCCTTGAGGACTGGAGTTGGGGACCTCTGGTGTAGAGCAGTGGGTGTGAGTGAGTTCTGTCTGGGATAGTGATCAGAGAAGGATGTTCTTCTGGAAGAGATGCCAGAGTATACAGATACTGCAGAGAGGTCTTCTGCTAGAGAAGTGACTCAGGCCTAGTCCAAGAAGGGATAGGGTACAGTGATAATGATCCAGTGAATGTACTACAGATACTACTGCCAATAAACCTCCGTCAGAGCAACAACTGGTGTAGTCCCTGAAGCATGGTAATGACTAAAGGAAAGAAGTGTCCATGAGGTGCTTCCTGAAACCTCAGGATCCTCTTGGACTGGAGGTGCTGACTACTGAGGAAATCACAGCGAACCTGTCCTGATACTTCCCACACCACCGCAGGGCCTTCTGTTTGCCTCACAGGGATGACCACAGCAGCCACAGAATACACTGGTAGCAAGAACATTTCCCAGAGGGTAGGGGAAAGGGGGCTGCATAAGCAACTAACCTACCTGCTGTCAGCAGCCCCTCCTAGGCCCCCCGCTTGCTGTCTGAAGTGCCCCGTCTGTGGGCCATCAGCAGCTCCTACAAAGGCCCCCATGTGCCTTGTGTAGGCCCATCTGTGGCTGTCTGAAGATCCGTCCTTGAACCTCCAGACTCCAGCCCTCAAGGTAATCTCCCCCTTGCTCCTGGTCCTATACACCTTGCACTCCTCGGTCCATCCCTTTCTCCCCCCTCCCCATCCCCCCCCAGGCCCATAACTTTCCCCTCCTCCCCCAGGCCCATAACTTTCCCCCTCCCCCCCAGGCCCATAACTTTCCCCCTCCCCCCCAGGCCCATAACTTCCTCCCTCCCCCCAGGCCCATAACTACCTCCCTCCCCCAGGCCCATAACTTCCTCCCTCCCCCCAGGCCCATAACTTCCTCCCTCCCCACAGGCCCATAACTACCTCCCTCCCCCAGGCCCATAACTTCCTCCCTCCCCCCAAGCCCATAACTTCCTACCTCCCCACAGGCCCATAACTTCCTCCCTCCCCCCCCCAGGCCCATAACTTTCCCCCTCCCCCCAGGCCCATAACTTCCTCCCTCCCCCCCCCAGGCCCATAACTTCCTCCATCCACCCCAGGCCCATAACGTTCCCCCTTCCCCCCAGGCCGATAACTTTCCCTCTTCCTCCCAGGCCCATACCTTCTCCCCCCCAGGCCCATACCTTCTCCCCCCAGGCCCATACCTTCTCCCCCCCTACAGTCCCCTACAGTCCCATACCTTCCCCCCTCCACCCACAGTCCCATACCTTTCCCCCCTCACCCCCAGGCCCATACCTTTCCCCTCTCCCCCAGGCCCATACTTTCCCCCCCCCCCCCCAGTCCCATACCTCCCCCCCAGTCCCATATCTTTCCCCCCTCCCCCCAGTCCCATACCTTTCCCCCCTCCCCCCAATCCCAGACATTTCCCTCCTCCCCCCCAATCCCATACCTTTCCCCCCCCCAGGCCCATACCTTTCCCCTCTCCCCTCCAGGCCCATACCTTTCCCCCCTCCCCTCCAGGCCCATACCTTCTCCCCCCAGGCCCATACCTTCTCTCCCCCTACAGTCCCATACCTTCCCTCCCACCCACAGTCCCATACCACTATTCACCCACAGTTCCATACCTTTCCCCCCTCCCCCCAATCCCATACCTTTCTCCCCCCCCCAGGCCCATACCTTTCCCCCCTCCCCTCCAGGTCCATACCTTTCCCCCCTCCCCTCCAGGCCCATACCTTCTCCCCCCCAGGCCCATACCTTCTCCCCCCTACAGTCCCATACCTTCCCTCCCACCCACAGTCCCATACCACTATCCACCCACAGTCCCATACCTTTCCCCCCTCCCCCCCAGGCCCATACCTTTCCCCTCTCCCCCCCAGGCCCATAATTTCCCCCTCTCCCCCCCAATTCCATACCTTTCCCCCCTCCCCTCAAAACAAGCAGGCAAAGGAAAGTTGGAGCACCACTGCAAACAGTAGAAAGCCCCCAGGCCTGTACCTTTCACCCCCCTCCCCCAGGCCCGTACCTTTCACCCCCTCCCCCCCAGGCCCATACCTTTCCCCCCCCCCCAGGCCCGTACCTTCCCCCTCCCTCCCCCAGGCCCGTACCTTTCACCCCTCCCCCAGGCCCGTACCTTTCACCTCCTCCCCCCCCGGCCCATACCTTTCAACCCCCTCCCCCACAGGCCCGTACCTTTCACCCCCCTCCCCCCCAGGTCCGTACCTTCCCCCGCCTCCCCCCACAGGCCCGTACCTTCCCCCCCTCTCCCCACAGGCCCGTACCTTCCCCCCCTCCCCCCACAGGCCCGTACATTCCCCCTCTCCCCCCACAGGCCCGTACCTTCCCCCCCCACCCCCACAGGCCCGTACATTCCCCCCCTCCCCCCACAGGCCCGTACCTTCCCCCCTCCCCCTACAGGCCCGTACCTTTCCCCCCTCCCCCCACAGGCCCGTACCTTCCCCCCTCCCCCCACAGGCCCGTACCTTCCCCCCTCCCCCCACAGGCCCGTACCTTCCCCCCTCCCCCCACAGGCCCGTACCTTCCCCCCCCCTCCCCCCACAGGCCCGTACCTTCCCCCCCCTCCCCTCACAGGCCCGTACCTTCCCCCCCTCCCCCCACAGGCCCGTACCTCCCCCCCCCTCCCCTCACAGGCCCATACCTTCCCCTTCCTTCCCAGGCCCATACCTTCCCCCCTCCCCCCCTCAAGCCCATACCTCCCCCCCCCCCGGCCTATTTTTTATATGTATTGGGGGTGCATTTTTTAAATAAATGTGAGAGGATAGAGGGAGTGTAAGAGGGTGAGTGAGGAAAAGAGGGAGTAAGAGATGCAGGGGAGAGAAATACATGTGAGGGGGAAGGGATTGAGTGAGAGTTGGCTAATTGATGGAGGGGGTGAGTGAGGAAGGAGTGAGACGGAGGGCAGACAAATACATGGGAAGAGGGGGAGAAATAGAGGGGGCTCGTGTGGTGTGAAATGGGGGGTGGGTGGCTCGCAAGATCGGCGGAGGGAGCCCGGATGTAACTCTAGTCCTGGGCCCCGGGATATCTGTCTGCGGCCCAGGGAGTGTCACTCATTTATACTGCGTCTCACTCGCTGAAAGGCCGCGTCGCTGATTATAGCGTCTCACTCGCCGAAAGCCCACGTCGCTGATTATAGCGTCTCACTCGCCGAAAGCCCACGTCGCTGATTATAGCGTCTCACTCGCCGAAAGGCCGCGTCTCTGATTATAGCGTCTCACTCGCTGAAAGACCGCGTTGCTGATTATAGCGGCTCACTCGCTGAAAGGCCGCGTCGTTGATTATAGCGTCTCACTCGCCGAAAGGCCACGTCACTGATTATAGCGTCTCACTCGCTGAAAGGCCGCGTCGCTGATTATAGTGTCTCACTCGCCGAAAGGCTGCGTCACTGATTATAGCGTCTCACTCGCTGAAAGGCCGCGTCACTGATTATAGCGTCTCACTCACTGAAAGGCCGCGTCGCTGATTATAGCGTCTCACTCGCCGAAAGGCCGCGTCGCTGATTATAGCATCTCACTCGCTGAAAGGCCGCGTCGCTGATTATAGCGTCTCACTCGCCGAAAGGCCGCGTCGCTGATTATAGCGTCTCACTCGCCGAAATGCCGCGTCGCTGATTATAGCATCTCACTCGCCGAAAGGCCGCGTCGCTGATTATAGCGTCTCAGGCCTCGTTCAGGGTGCAGGCTTCGGAGGGAGGGCGTGCTGGTTGTCAGGGTAGCAGCTGCCCTGTCTCCGAAGTACGGAGTTGACGCTGGCTACAGTTTCAATAAACAAACCAAGTCGTTTTTTGAAGCTGCAGCAGCGTCACTGGGACCTCGGCAGCCAATGAAATCATTCCTGAGAATGATTTCAAGACTGCAACCTCGATCCCTAACCTCACGTCTGTAGCCCCTGCCCCCTCCTCAACTCCTGAAAAAGTCTGCTGGGGATGAACACACATCGCCCAGCAGACTGCCGCCCTCCCTCCCGAACGCCCGCCCTCCAACTCCTGCCTCTGGTACCCTGAACGAGGCCTCACTCGCCGAAAGGCCGCGTCGCTGATTATAGCGTCTCATTCGCTGAAAGACCGCGTTGCTGATTATAGCGTCTCACTCGCTGAAAGGCCGCGTCACTGATTATAGCGTCTCACTCGCTGATAGGCCGCGTCGCTGATTATAGAATAACTATGGGAGAGTTTAGTTGCCCGGAGACTATATACAGGTCATTGGTTCCAATATTAGCATTGAAAGGTTTAAAGGCGTTGAAACTGAGGGTTTGAGAGGGGCACAGATCTAGTTGGCAGTACTGGGCAGTCTGTCACTGGTGCACAGGCAGTAAAGATGTTACTTACATATTTTCCAGTAAAGCTGTTACAGCTAGAACAGGGGGGCTCAACTCCAGCCCTCAAACCCCCCCACTAGGTCATGTTTTCAGGATATCCCTGCTTCAGCACAGATGGCTGAATAAGAGCCACCTGTGCTGAAGCAGGTACTGATTAAGCCACCTGTGCTGAAGCAGGGATTTCCTTGAAATCTGACCTGTTGGGGGGGGGGGGGGGGGGAGCTCCAGGACTGGAGTTGAGCCCCCTGAGCCGGAATAAACTCTGCTGTCTCCCACTGGATTCCAGTTCACCGCGTGCAGTGATTCTAACACCCCCACAGCACAGCCAGGGAAAACCCCTAGGGACAAATGTCAGCATTTTGCGCCCCAAACCCTCTGAACAACAAAATAAAGAGAGGAACGGGAAACACAACTCCGTCCACAATGAGTTAAATCTCTGTCCTGCCTTTGAGACTGCTCGCATCTCCGGGTACACGGCAGCCTATACAGAGCCCTTTTATGGGGTGACTTGTGATAACCTCTCCATCCAAAAGGGCTTAAGTGTCTTTGAATGACAGCAATTCTCACCGGAGAAAATGTTGATTTGGAAACACTGCTGCTTTATGGCTGCATTTTTCACAGCTTTCTTTCTGCGCGCCAGAGCATAATCTCGCCATTGTATCACTAATGTGCAACCCAGCCCATTGCTATTTTGCGTTTAAAAAAAAAAATAACTGATTTGATTTCTTGTTATCGCTATTCTTGTGTGTCTCTCTCTCTACTTCTCATATAAAGCTCGGTTCATCCGGACTAGTTGATCATTACATTGTAATCTTCCTCCAATGTTAAAATCACACCCGTTTTCATCGCATTTATCACCCAAAATGAATCCCGTTGAAAGCAATTAGACATTTTTTCCCCCCGCTCAAGAAATCTGGTGCAGTTTCCAGTACTCGTTTTACAGAAAGGAAACTTTAATAAACAGGACTCTATCATTATTGTTAAAACGTAAATGTGCATTGGGGTCTAGGGCAGGGGGGGCTCAACTCCGAGCCTCAAGCCCCCCCAACAGATCAGGTTTTCAGGATATCCCAGCTTCAGCACAGGTGGCACAATCAGAGGCTCAGTCTTTGGGGCACCCGTGCTGAAGCTGGGGCTGATTGAGCCACCTGTGCTGAAGCTGGGCTATCTTGAAAACCTGAACTGGTAAAGGGGCTTGAGGATTGCAGTTGAGCCCCCCTGATCTGGGGGAACTAATAACAAATAGCTGTGATGTGTTTAATTGGTTAAATCTTGGTATGTACATCCATTTTCAACCCCCTTCTCCAGAGTCCCTGGTGCAAATGAAAACTCCCACCCTTTGATTTCTCTTCCCCTCCTCCTGGGATTGTCCATGTCTTTGCGTCTCCTCTTTGCCTGATACCTCTTGTTTTTGGCATCCACTTTCTGTCGACCTGCAACTTTTGTATCATTACTCGTCACCTTCCTCATCTCCGAAAGCCCTGGGGGTAGAAGTCTCTGCCCGAGGTTGGGTTCCTCCTTTCTGCTTCCTCACAGCGCGTGGAGAACCTTTGTTCTTTCCTCATAGAGAATAAGGCAAACTTACAGCATAGTGTAACTATGCTGAATGAGGCCGGTTAACTAATACAACATGTTGGCCGTTTTAAGCAATCATATATCACCAAAGGAAACAATGTCAGAAAGACTAACCATGCCTCAAAGATAATGGGAGCTGTGTATCAAGTACAATGTTCACCGACAATTGGCATTAAGAGAACATGCATCTCTCAGCACCATTATTTCAAGATATTGTGCTTCTCTTTTACACTTGGTGCACTAGATTACGACTTTTCCACGATGAGGTCACTGGTTCTAGCCATCTTTCTGCCTTTGGATGCTTGGATGTGAAAGGGGGAGAGAGGATAGAAGAGTGAAGAAGGCAAGAACTGTCAGATAAAGTTAATCTATTCAACTATCAGTTCATCTACATCCAGGGGGTAAACCTCCCACTCATCAAAAAGCGTTCGACACATTGGTATTGTAATGTAGTCGAGTTGGTTGTGATGGAGACTTCACATCAACATCCACTGTGAAAACTTGGTGACCATAGCAATCATGTTGGAGCATGTATGTATATCTTTGTTTATATAGCGCCATTAATGTACACAGTTCTTCACAGCAGTAATACTAGTGACAATCATATAAATAACACATAATGGGAAGAAGTTCTTCAGACATAAAAGTGTCATTTAGGAAAAGGAGTCCCTGCCCAGAAGAGCTTGCAATCTAATTGGTTGGTAGGAAGAACGTACAGAGACAGTAGGAGGATGTTCTGGAAAGTGCTTCTGCAAGAGGCCAAGGTTTATGTATGAGGTGTAAAGTATCCGCCATGGAGCTACTCATATGCTTCGTTAAGGAGGTGTGTTTGAAGGTGGGGAGAGACGGTGCCAGTCGGATATTGAGGGGAAGGACATTCCAGAGGTGTGGGGCAGTGAGAGAGAGGTTTATGGCCGGAGAGTCCCAATACTTAACAAAAATCTATTACTATCAATGAGAATTGAGTTCTTTGATATATATTTTTTTTTATCATCACTGTATCTACAGGTTATTATTTGGGGTCTTTGATGTTATCTCCTGTTCTCTAAGAGTTCCTGCAATAAAACATTGAGGTCTGTGATTCATTGAGTCTGGACATAAAAATACATTATTATATGAGATAAGTGAAGTCATAAAGAAGCAGCCTCTGTTAAACTTCCAAGCGATACCCAGGATACCAGACAACAGATTGAGGGATGGATCCTGCAGGAAAAGTTTCAACGTCCTGTGTGTGTGTAATCACCTGCGTGTGTGAGCTCCCACACAGTCACACTGCCCCTGGCAGGTTCCTCACCAACGTGACAGTCATGGACATGAGAGCAGCCATAATAATGGCTGTGGAACAGTAGGGACTGTCAAGGGAGACCAGAGCTTTTTCACGGGATCAAGCACAAGATAGGACACTGAGATCAAATTAATAGGTATTTATTTTGGCTGGAGCCAACAGACGCAGTACAGTGTCCAAACAGAGCAATATTCACAACTCCAAGTGCTACAGAGGGAATCCCGATCACTCAAGTGTCTGGTGCCACCAAAATGGCTTTCCCGGAGCAGCTTCCACTTTTGTAGCAAACCTGCAGGGTCCCGGATGCAAGTTGGATATCTCCCGCCCAGCAAGCATGCAGTGTCGACTTCAGGGGTCTCTTGCACATCCTCAAACTCACCGCATAGGTCTATTTGCACGCCCGCCCAGGAGAGATTTGCGGAACTCAAATTGGCCGCTGCTTTTCTAGGTTCCCGGTCTCCATAAGAAATAATGGAGAACAAGGCAGTGACCAATCCCAGCGCCGGTGTTGGATGAGCAGCCAATCAAAGCGTGAGGGTTCGACCTGTGTTGGCCAATCTTGGCTAGGGGTGTAAGTGGGAGGCCTAGGTAAGGAGGGTGGGAATTATGAACCGGCCAATGAGAGAAGAGCCTACCTCCCCCTGCTCTCAGTGCCGGCTCGCAGAGGAGATAGGCGCCTCCCTTTCTGGACAGACAATGGCTACGCTCTTCGGACGAACGTCTCCCAGATAGGACTGCCCATCCCAACCCTCCATTGTCACTGGTCTGCCCGTGGAACCAGCCCAACCCGGGATTCCTGGCATGCAGACTGGGTAATCGGATGCCCAGGGACCAAGAAAAATGCAGTTAACACAATACACGTACAATAAAGTCTCCATACACCGTTTAACTTCCAACATCCCGGGTACATGAGCCACAAGCAGATGGATATACTGTACAGGGTGATCTTGTACATCCATCAGATGGCTAGGGGCCAAGCCCGAGCTTTATATGCTTGTCTCTGGGCCCCAACTTTCACAGGTATTATGGGGGAGAGAAGCCTTTAAGAAAAGGAAAGGCAGCCATGTTAGATTAGATCTGCTTGGACCTGAGCTCAGGAGGTTCGTTTGAGGTCTGCAGAGAGAGTGCATCCGGTAACCGGAGCTGAAAGCTACAGATCCAGAGTGGAGGAGAGATAAAGCACCGCTAGAGGGGACCCACACTGGCTATAAACATGTGTGTAACATCAAAAGTGTCACATATAAAGTGTCTGTGGAGTTAATACTGGAGTTATCATCTGTGGATGCTTTCTACATCTTATAATATTTTTAAACATGGATACATACTGAATACCACGGGCTAACATTCTGATTTCCTTTCCTCACACAGGTATGTTTGTCTGATTGGAACCCTTCTATCAATTTTAAGCCCATCAACAATTGATATATCTAATTAACAGCTACCTGGTATGAGTTGAATAGGCAGACCCCTCCCTTAATTGTTAGTTATATGATTGCGTTTTAAAGTATTTAAGGCAGTTTATCTTGGCTGTGAGACACATGGCTCTGTGTAACATCAAAAGTGTCACATATAAAGTGTCTGTGGAGTTAATACTGGAGGTGAAATTGGAGGTGAATACTACAATAAAATCTGGACCCTGCATGACAACAACAACAACTTTGCAACTGTGAGAACTTGACTTTCTATTTGCTGTGATTATTTGTACTCTTCCTATCCTCAGTACCTGTGAAGTCTCTCCTCCTGCATCTCACTATGCCCTCCCTACTGCCTTTTCTGTTTGCTGTTTCCTCACTCCTTTTTGTGAGCGTTTCTGTTCTCTCCAACTTCCCCACTCCCCTCCTATCCACATTTCTTAATCTCTCCTCCCCTCCACCTATGTCTGTGCCCTTACGCTGCAGCATTATTTATACACTTCTTTCCCAACAACTTCCTTACCCCTCTATAAAAAGCACCCCCACAAATCCTCTATTCACACCCTCTCTCTACTCCTTCCTGCTGCTGGGGATCTCCCCTAATCTTGGACCCAGCCATGTACACACTTGCTTTCACCCACGCCTCCGTGTCACCTCTTCCCCTGCTAATGGTGTTAACCTACCTATCTAATTTAATACTGACTAACCTGTAAAACTCGCCCCACAAAGCAAGCTTCCCAATAGCCTGCACTCATGGCTATTGTCCCACACTCAGTCACTCCCACCACCCATTGTGACCAAGCACTGCCATCTTCAGCACTTATTCCCTCACCTACTGTGTCTGCATTTCTCCCATCATACCACTTAGATTGTAAGCTCTTCAGGGCAGGGATTTCCTTTCCTATTGTCTGATTTTGCTGCGCTTATTGTATTATTATAATTCCCTGTACTGTATTCCGTGTGAAGCGCTGAGTACCCTTTTGGCGCTATATAAATAAAGACATACAATACAATAGTGGTACCGAAGCACCTTTTTGAAGAACAGGCCTACAACAGGTTCAGTACAACACGAGCTCTCCTGGTGGGCCGGCACCACCATGGGCCAACATATCCAGGATTGGTTGTCTACTACACCACTGACACACCGTGCGGTGCTGTTTGGGAAATTGGGCAGACGCACTTACCTAAATGCCCTCCTACTGTCTTTGTACGTTCTCCCCACCAATTAGATTGTAAGCTCTTCGGAGCAGGGATTCCTCTTCTACAATGTTACTTTTATGTCTGAAGCACTTATTCCCATGATGTGTTATTTGTAATTATTTGTTATTTATATGATTGTCACGTGTATTACTGCTGTGAAGCGCTATGTACATTAATGGCGCTATATAAATAAAGACATACATACATACGTGTACAGTGTGAAGTGACCCTCTGCTGAGGATTCCAAGGTGTCTGCGTTTAAGAAGTGTACGGGCATACCCCGCATTAACGTACGCAATGGGACCGGAGCATGTATGTAAAGCGAAAAATGTACTTAAAGTGAAGCACTACCTTTTTCCCACTTATCGATGCATGTACTGTACTGCAATCGTCATATACGTGCATAACTGATGTAAATAACGCATGTGTAACAGGCTCTATAGTCTCCCCGCTTGCACACAGCTTCGGTGCAGGTAGGGAGCCGGTATTGCTGTTCAGGACGTGCTGAAAGGCGCATGCGTGAGCTGCCATTTGCCTATTGGGCGATATGTCCTTACTCGCGAGTGTACTTAAAGTGAGTGTCCTTAAACCGGGGTATGCCTGTAATAATAAACGAGTTGAATTACCCATACTGTGTGTGTGTATTATTCCTGCCGTCTGACCGTGGGCCACGTGTGATCCTGTGGGTGACAAGGGACTCAGGCCCCCGCCTCAGCGATGGTTGTAAGCCTGAGAGCTAAAAGTAGAGGGGTTACATGTGCATCAAGCAAGAAAATTCCAGATACAATATAAGTGTGAGCAGCGCTAACTCTGTCTGCCGTGGAAACGATCGAACTCAACGTCAAGTTTCTTATATCTGACACAGATGCTAAAGGACAAAGCTATAAATCCCTCATACACATGGTGATAATACAGCGTGATACATAGCCCCAATAGGCCCTGTTTATGTGGTCAGAAGGTTTTCTTTTAACACAATAATTCTTGTTATAGCACAGAGATGGACGGCAGTTATCCGCGGTCCCTCTGGACAAGTCATTTAATCTGTCAGATGTTATATATTGTGATGATACAGTGCAGAATCTGTAACCGGACTCTGGCCCAGAAGTTAGCAGGCGCTCTACATCATGTTCCAAAATGCGAGACACATTACAAACTTAAAGTGCCCCTAAAAATATTCAGCTTGTTTCAGATCTTTATAATGAACATTTAAACACTCCAAAGTTAAGGCTCTGCCGTTATGTCGCCCCACTTCCTACAAACTCTGATTTTCCACCTTTACCTCTTTGTTCTACCGCATTATACAAACACAATGGTTTAAAAAGAAGAACCTTTATTGTTTCAAAGAATAGTATATACATTCAAGCCAAGTATCACTATTTGTATTGTCCCCATCTGCACTGAGCATGTGCGTGAAAGAAGCAGGATCCCTGTCATTCATGGAGAGAATTTGGGGAACCACATCTGTAGCTAAACTAACCAGGCTATCTCCTCTCGACACCCTATGGGGGTGATAACTGCTTTTAAGACCAATAAGTGGCTTTTAAGACCGATACTGCCTGCTGCGCGATTCACTAAGCAGTGATAACAGCGCTTTATCGGCCTTAAAAGGCATTTTTTCAGCCATGGGGAAAAAAACGGCTAACATGCCGTTTTTTTGCCAGTCAGCGGGATTCACTAAGCTGTTATAAATCAATCGCACTTTAAAAGCACGCCAGAATAACGCGCCAGTAAAGGCTGGCACACAAGAGCTGGAAACACTCCGAAAAGCATTGTTTACCTTTTTGTCAGCACACAATTAATACAACAGGCTGGCGGGTGTCCTTGGGTGATCCCCGTGGGTGTCCAGGCCCCTTGGGTGATCCCTGCGGGAATCCGGGGCCCTTGGGTGATCCCCACTGGCCTGCGGTACCAATTGTGTGTCCCCCCCAAAAAATAAACAATACTTTTAAATCAATGCACCCCCTTCCCCACCCTCCCCGCCCCCTAACACACACAGTACAATAATGGCCAAAATTACTATTATCCACATACAGTATGGGTAATACAGTTGTACATTTGGCCGTGTGAAAAACAACATCAAGCAGCAGAAAATAAAGTAAATAAATCTTGCACTCACCCCTGCCAGGCTGCCACGATGAAGGCCGTCCTCATCCTCATTACGGTCCTTGTCCTCCGTTGCCACAAACTATACAGTACATAAAAAAAATACAATCTAATGTCCCCTAACCCCTTAATCACCTTAGCGGTTAATAAATATACTCTATGATTTTCCTTACCTTTAGATGTCTTCACCCTCCGATTCCTGGGGACACCACAACCTCTCGAACAAATCCACAAACCCAAACAGCAACGGGCCACAGGTAAAAAAAATCCAAAGTCCTTTTCTTCTTTCTTTTTCTTCACCTGTCATTTGTAATCCAATGTCAGGGTCTTTTGGGGTCTTCAGGGTTCTTCTTCTTCTTCATCTGTATCTTCTTCCATCTTCAGCTGGCACGCCCTTGTCCTTCTATTGGAGGAGGTCCTCCCTCCTCTGCTTCTTGCCGTAAAATTAGGCTGCATAGGCTTTTATAGGCCTATGATGTCACATTTTTGGCAAATTGTTCACACGGCTCTGATTGGCCAGTGATAACCATGTGCCTTTTTTTTTTGAAGTGACGTCATGTAAAGGAAATGAAGCCAGCCAATCAGAATGGCTGTGCTTCCTTTCCCTTTAACATGACGTCATTAAATCCAAAATGGCTGGCATCACACGGTACTTCAGCCAATCAGATTGTTGGAACAATATCCCCTATCTGATGCCATGCCACTCACCATTGGGCTGTAGCACTGCCTCCCCCTTCACCAGCACCACCCTTTGACGTAGCATGGGCTGTAGCAGTGCCTTTCACAATCAATCCACCAAGTAGAAACAGGAAAGAGATCCTTTCTCTCCCTCCGCACTGATCTCCAGTGCAACCCTCGGACAAGGTCCTTCTGCTGCTGTGACACAAAATGTAAAAAGGATCGCCAAACACCCAGCATTTATATTAATTATCCATTAAAAAAAAAATATTAACTATTTTAAACATTAAAGCATTGCCATGAATCCAGGATTACATACTGTACATAGAAAGGAAGTCGCAGGCTAGCATTAGGTTTCCCCGTTACATAAAAGCTTTACAGTATCACTTTCTACCTTCCTACTTCCTACCTTACCTTCATCCTTTATTTTTTTTTTTCCCAAAATTTTTTATTAGGCATTTAGATAATTCACAGTATGCATGAAACAAACGATAATACAGCCTAATACAGATTTTCTCCTTTTGTTGGTTAGAGAAACCGGAAATAAAAGAAGAAAGCTCACCGCTCCCCTGACCCTCCAGGGGCTATGTGGGGAGCGCGAGTATGGAAACAGAGAGTAAGAGTGGGAATAGGAAGGGGAGGGTGGGAGGGGGTGGGGGGGATACCCATTGCTTCCCGTGTCCTCAGTCTATTTTCATTGGTGCCCCTGACCTGGTTTTCCTTTCTCTCTCTCTCTTTTTTTATTTTCCATATGTGGATTAGTGGCGTAGAGGTGCCATATGGGATAGCCACGGATCCCATGTTTTGTTAAAGGAGTCAGTGGATCTTTTCAAGAAGGCAGATAGTTTCTCCATATTCATCACCTCTTGCACCCTATTTTTTACCGTTTGTTTTGAGGGGGGAGACACCTTCTTCCAGGCGGCTGCCACCGCACATCTAGCCGCTGTAAGAATTAAGGAGATTAATTTACTTGTTGGTCGGTCCAAATTTTCTAAGGGCCTGGCCAACAGGTAGGTCAACGGGTCAATAGGGATTTTGAGGTCTGTGACCTCCTCTATTAATTTTTGTATTGTTCCCCAATATTTTTGAATTTCCGGACATGTCCACCAAATATGGGCCATGTCCCCCTTCTGACCGCAACCTCTCCAGCATAAATCGGACGCCTGGGGGTAAATTTGATTTATTCTAACTGGGGTAAGATACCAGCGAAACAGTATTTTATATATGTTTTCTTTGATTGTGGTACATATGGAAGTTCCTGAGGCATTTTCCCAAATTCTTTCCCAATCCTCTCGGTCTATAACTATTTCCAATTCTGCTGCCCAATGCAGCATATAGTCATGTGTAGGGGCTTCTATGGCCCTTTCCAATTCACCGTAGATTTGTGTTATAAGACCTTTCTGGTGGCCTGTTTCTCTACAGAGCCGCTCGAAACTGGTGAGAGGGGGAAATTTCAACGTTGGGGATAAAGTTTGAATAAAATGCCGAATTTGTAGATACTTGAAGACATCCAATCTTGCTATTTCATATTTGGTTTTTAGGCGTTGATAACTCAGGAACTCCTCAAAGCTCAGGAGGTCAGCAACCGCTCTAATATTTTTTGTTTTAAATTGGTCCCATTGTCTGGGCTCACAGCCAGGGGGGAATTTCGGATTTTTATAAATTGGTATGAGTTGGGATTGAGGTGTGGTGAGCTTAAATTTAAATTTGCATTTTGTCCAAATCTCCCATGTGTGTCTCATTGGGCCTAACTTAAATTTACTGTTCTGCATGTCTTCCCTGCTCAGGGACCAAAGGCAAGCCGGCAGTGAAGGCGTCCCGGCATAGTATGATTCTATATCTAGCCAACAGTATTGGTTTGGGTTGGCGTTCCAGACTACTACCTGTCGCAATTGGGCGGCTTGGTAGTATTTTGTGATGTCTGGAACACCAAGTCCTCCTCTCCCCCTTGATGCCAAAAGAACTGTCCTGGTGATTCTGGGTTTCTTACCCTGCCAAATAAAGTGGAAGATTAGTTTTTGAATGTTCTTTAATTCTGAGCCAGGGATGTGGACCGGGAGAGTCTGAAAATAATATAATAATCTAGGGAGTATGTTCATTTTAACTGATATCATCCTCCCGATCCATGATATCTGATATCCTCCCCATTTCTCTAGATCTTGTTTGATTTTCCGGAACAGAGTCGGATAATTTTGTTGATATAGGGATTGGTAGTTCCTTGTTATCTTTACTCCCAAATATTTGATACTCGAGGAGCTCCAATGATAGTTAAAGTTTAGTTTGAGGAGTTTCACCTCTGGCTCTGGCAGGCTTAAATTTAGTGCTTCCGATTTGTCATTATTGATTTTATAACCTGAGATATCTCCAAAGTCCCGGAGCTCTTTTTGGAGGTTAGGTAGGGATGTTTGGGGTTGTGTAAGGGTTAGGATGACATCATCTGCGAATAGCGATATTTTGTGCTGCCTGTGTCCAATTTCTATTCCTTTGATGTCTCTATTGGCTCTAATTGCAGATGCTAGGGGTTCTATGGTTAATGCAAAGAGGAGAGGAGATAGGGGGCATCCCTGTCGAGTTCCATTAGTGATCTCAAATCTCTGGTTACTGCCCCCTGGTAGTTTTACTGTTGCAGACGGGTTTTGATATAATCTACGGACTCCTTCTAGGTATGCGTCTTTGAATCCGAATTTACACATAACTTGGTCCATGAATAGCCAGTCTATTCTATCGAACGCCTTCTCTGCATCTAGGCTTAGGAGTAGTGCTTTGGTCTCTGTGAGATGGACATGTTCGATAATGTCTATTATCTTCCGAGTATTGTCCGAGGCCTGTCTGCCTGCTACGAATCCTACTTGATCACTATCTATTAATCTCGGTAAGATGGGGTTTAATCTATTTGCGAGTATTTTGCTATATAGCTTGAGATCACAATTGACCTTCATCCTTTATTTTAAGGGTGGGCTGGTGCTACCACCTGCTCAAATCCCGGCACGCTCAAATATTTCATTCCCCCCCCCCGTCAGCTTGACCCCCCCCAACACACACAGCTTTCGCCTAACTTAACCCCATACTTTCCTCTTCTACAGCCACATCTGATCAATAATGTATTCCCCCTTAAACATAATCCTTTTGGACCTGGTAACAGGTCATTCGGACCTGTAGGCAATGAAGATGCTGTCTCCTCTCTTCACCCCATGTCTCTACCACTCCTAACCAGAAGAGAGGCTGTCTCCTTTCTTCACTCCATGCCTCTACCTCTCCCTTGCTCCTGAAGTCTTCCCCAGCCCCTGCTCCCTGCCTCTGTGGTTCACTTCCTCCTCACTATCCACCAAGAACCTTCACTCCCCATATTCAGGACCCTTCTGATGAAAACTCAGCTTCTCTATGAAGTATTACAATTGTTTTCTAACACAACTCCAGGCCCATTTACTCCATTAAATAAATCAATGTGTGTGTGTATGTGTGCGTGTGTATGTGTGCGTGTGTGTTCATACTGCCACCTCCCAATACACCTCTTAAAACGGTATGCTTTTGTGCCATGCACAGTATGCACTTATCCTCCTATGTACCATGTTGAAAGAGAAAAATAGGGTGCTCAAACCCAGGACGACTCCATCCAATTCAACAATGATAAACATTTAACCCTGGAGATACCAGTGGGAGTGGGTGGTAAATAAAGACTTGTAAGTCCTCAAAGACATCTGTCACACTAAACCATGAAAGTCTAGAGACCATAAAACCCTACTCACGTCATCTCCAGGGATGATGGACAGGCGTGCCAGCCATGAGGGATCCGGAATCCAGATAGAGACAGAAGGAAAAAACGAATGGCGCACAGCCAGGGAGCCAGGTGTGGAGTAAAACTGCTTCTTTATTGGTGCATGCAGCGAGACAAGTAATCCCCTTGGTGGGACAAAGACAGGAACCTCCTACGCGTTTCGGACCTGGGGGTCCTTTATCAAGGAGTGTGGGATGTGCTGGGATAAGGCACCTTATATACCTGGTTAATGATAGGTAAATTGAAGAAATCTGCGCAAGATTAGCACATTCGCCCCGTGCGCATGCGCGTGACGTCACTCATGGCGCCGCATCCACTACCCGAGGGATTGTGGGTAAGACGCGCCCATAGTGAATGTCCGCGCATGCTCAGAATGGAGCGTGAGGCCAACAAGGCTTATCCGGTCTGTATGTCTACTCCTGCCCATAGTGACGTCACCGCGGGACTCTGATAGGCCGATACATGTCGCTGCATCACCAATGATAGTGCTGGACAGCCGACATTGCACCAATCACATCAGATCCCCTGCGCTCACACTAAAGGCTATCGTAGTATACAGGACCTGGAATGAAAAATATATAAAACGCTAACTAATACCCCACAGCAGGGACAAATCAATATAATCACATTATTAGATGTAGCTGCTGTAAGTGGTTATACTTATCCATGCCAATCCCACATATAAAAGACATACAGTTTGACATATATCACACCTTAAAAAAACAAACAATCCCCATTATGCATTGAATATGCATTTTGAAACATTGTTCGGAACATGTATTTATAAAAGAATTAAATTAAAAACAAAATATACAATTAGCAAGACTTTTTTGTATGTCTTCTCTTCAATGTCCCCAAGGTTGAGGAAGAACAAATGTATGATACTTTTATACAAGCAATTATTCATTATAAAGCTCTAATTCACTATTAAACAATCTACATAATTGATATAGCATAAGCAAGTTGTATTTCCAACTGATGGCGACTTACAGTACTTAGTATTATAATTACAATTTTATAGTTGTGATTTATACCACTACCATATAGTTTATAAATTTTGAAAGGGTTCCCCAATTGTTTTGAGGTAAAGTGCAACCTAGTCAAAGCAAGACCACCATGAAATATCTCAAACAGAGGAAACAGTAGTATGCTTGGAAAATAATGCCATTATTTTCTGTCTGAGACTATTTTAATACAGTTAATTAATGTTTTTGCAAAAAATGGGACAGGTTCCATTCTACATTTAGACCGCAGGGAGTTCTGGTCTGAAGCATGAATATCCAGTAAGCCTCCCTGCGGTCCAGGAGGTTGAGCAAATCACCTCCTCTTTCCTTAGAGAAGATTCTCTCAATTCCCTGAACTTTAAGCCCATTGATGTTACCTTTAGGGCAATGTGTAAAATGTTTGGAGACAGGGTGGGATATGTCCCCCTTTTTTATTAGTCTGATGTGTTCGAGTATTCTAATTTTTAGGGGTCTGATGGTCCTCCCTACGTAATTGATTCCGCAACCACAAGTCAGAAGATAGATTACGTATTGAGTGTTACAATTTATGAACGACTTGATCGGGAAGTCCTGGTTAGATCTACAACCTCTGAATTGTTGTGAGGGTGTCATAAAATGGCAAATTTTACATCTCCCACATCTGTATGATCCCTTTGTTATAAATTTACTGATGGGGGGAGGGGAGGATGCCACGTAACTGGGTGATATATAAGTAGCAATAGTTTTTGCCTTGCGGTAGACAAAACGGGGGCCCTTTTTCACACATTCTTTTAGGCTCCCATCCATTTGGAGGATGTTCCAATGATTCCGAATGATTTTCTGAATTTGACTACTACATCTATTGTATTGTGTAATCATCAGTGGAACATCCTCCTTCATGAAATTTGTGCCTCTATTGATTTTATTCTTACTTAAGGCCAATGGGTCCTTAGTTGGATCCTCCTGTCTATTATTTAATAGATCCTCTCTATTGGTTGATGCAACCTCTTTACGTATATTATTTAGACGCTCTAGATTGTAGCCTCTCTGATGGAAGCGGTGGCATAATTCCTCCGACTGACGAGAAAAAGCCTCTTCTGTAGAGCAATTCCTCCTCAGTCTGAGGAACTGGCCCTTGGGGATACCTCTGATGACGGCAGGTGGATGACAGCTGTCGGCTCTTAATAGCATGTTTCTTGCATTAGGCTTTCTAAATGTCTCTGTTTGTATTTGGCCTTTGATGTCAATAAACAATCGGAGGTCCAGATAGTCAATGTGTTGTGTATTGAAATTGTCAAGTGCATGGATATCCTCCTGTGTCTTTGAAAGACTACTTATAACTAGTGGTATACCCACCCCTTTTTTAACATTATGGCAGAAATGGAGGACAATGAGATAATAGAAGTGGAATCTACAATGTATGCCTTGAACTGTTGGGATGACTCAATAAGAAAGAAAAGGGCACAACAAGTGTTTGATCGGGTAGTTGATGCTGACACTAAGGACATTTCAGATTTAAAAACACATTTCCAAAGGCTGGAGAGACTTTTGATTTTGAATATCAGAGCCTGGTGGGATATCATTTCCATGGAAAATTATATACTGAACAAAAGGATCCCCAGGGGTCTACGTGTAAAAAAAGTGCCAACATTTGGGTTTACTACCCCCCAGTTTGAACAACAATGGGTTTCTACACTAGACCAGTGCAGTTTCAAATTAATGGAGCTTATCATTGAACAAAAAGTAAATGAGAGAAAAAATCTGCAAACTCAAATCAAAGAACTCCAAGCACAGTTACAAAAATTTAAAGATTTGGAAGGTTTTAAAAACTACGATAGAATATTATCTGAAACAGTGTTAAAAGCAGAGGAAGATATTACTGCAAAAAAACAGGTCAAATACGATAGGGACCGCACCGACTATGAAAAGAAGCAAGTATACAGTTGGCAGCGTGTTAACCCTATCAGAGACAGGGTGAATCAGGGTTCTCAGAAAAATCAACAGCAAAGGGATAAAGTCATGCGGTCCACCCCGCGCAAATCTATACTGAAATCAAAAAATAGTGACCAAACAAGTGGAGATTCTGACTTCTCAGATGTGGATAATCTCTCGCATTCAGTTTCTTTTTTTCAGACAGAAAAATCAGGGCACCATTCTGATGGTCCAGCGGAACCCTCCAGATCCAGATCAACAGGAGCAGACTATACAAGAAGTTATCATGAAAGCGGAATGGGTCAACAATCCTCCTCGAGACAGCAACAGCAGCAAAAAAACTTCCCTCTCTTCCAGAAAAATCAAAAAGAACCAGAAGAGGAAAGAAGAGAGGGCGGCAGATGGCCAGCCAAAAGGAAGAAGTGAGTACCAACCAAGAAATAGATGTTATAAACATATCAGGGGAGGATCTAACCACCGCAGAATTGTCACTTTTGAGAAAAGGACTAAAATATGCTCCAACAATGGATTTTGACTTGTTCAACACCGCTATAGATGTCCACAAATTTGTGAGGAAACTAACTTTAAAATCATTTTTTCATAAACGTTCTCAGTTTGTGGGCCCCACAGATGATAATTCACTGGACACTGTGGGGGGTGTCAATTTATCTGGAGCCCCACCTACACCACACCCGGAAGATTCTGAAGCACCAATAGGTGATCCAGCTCCTTCAACTCCCTCATTCAGAGAGGCTTGTGACCTCCAAGATATGTTGGACCTTGAAGAATTATTGTATGATAATGATGTTTCATCTGAACAGATTGTGATTCCGGAGTTTAGTAACTGGAGGTCTAACCTCAAAAAAGGTTCTGTATTTGATCCTCAATTCTCTAAGGGCCCATTCTTGACGACGTTTGAGAATCTGGTCATTAGGGACTTGCGTATCCTGGCAGAGGGTTATTCCCTAACAAATGTGGGTAAACATAATTTGAATTATAAAGAGAAGCAGGCTTTATTGTCTTTGCAAAAAAACTCAAGAATTGTCATAAAGAATGCTGACAAGGGTGGAGCGGTGGTAGTGCAGAGTAGGGCTGCCTACCTCAAGGAGGCCTATCGGCAACTTGGGGATGCCACCACCTACTCTGCACTACCAGATGACCCCACAGAGAGGTTCTTGAAGTCATATAAAGAATTGTTAGAGGTGGGGGCAATCACACAAGTACTAAACAAAACTGAAAATACATTTTTATGGAACCCAAACCCAATTATACCGGTCTTTTACCATCTCCCAAAGGTCCACAAGACATTGGTCGACCCCCCGGGGAGACCAATCATTTCGTCTATTGGATCTTTGGGAGATGGTTTATCAAAATATATTGATCAATATCTTCAACCCTTTGTTAAAAACTTACCTTCATTTCTATTGGACTCAGGGGACCTCATTAGAAAATTGAAAAATGTCAAATGGAACCCACAATTCATCTGGGTAACTATGGACGTTACGTCCCTCTACTCAGTGATAAGACACGATCAGGGGGTGGCAGCTGTTGAGCACTTTATCGGGGGTCCAGACAGCAATCACTTTCACACAGCATTCATTTTAGATGCTATTAATTTCTTATTGACACACAATTACTTTTTATTTGACCGCACATTTTATTTACAACAGAGGGGCACTGCAATGGGCACGAGCTTTGCACCGGTGTATGCGAATTTGTTTATGGGGTGGTGGGAATCACGGTTTATTTTCTCGAGCACTAATCCTTTTCGTAAACACATTATATTCTACAGAAGGTTCATTGATGACCTGATTATGATTTGGGATGGGGATTCAGACTCTTTGCACAATTTTTTTCACTATATTAATACAAATGATTTAAATTTAGTTTTCACTCACAATTTCAATACACAACACATTGACTATCTGGACCTCCGATTGTTTATTGACATTAAAGGCCAAATACAAACAGAGACATTTAGAAAGCCTAATGCAAGAAACATGCTATTAAGAGCCGACAGCTGTCATCCACCTGCCGTCATCAGAGGTATCCCCAAGGGCCAGTTCCTCAGACTGAGGAGGAATTGCTCTACAGAAGAGGCTTTTTCTCGTCAGTCGGAGGAATTATGCCACCGCTTCCATCAGAGAGGCTACAATCTAGAGCGTCTAAATAATATACGTAAAGAGGTTGCATCAACCAATAGAGAGGATCTATTAAATAATAGACAGGAGGATCCAACTAAGGACCCATTGGCCTTAAGTAAGAATAAAATCAATAGAGGCACAAATTTCATGAAGGAGGATGTTCCACTGATGATTACACAATACAATAGATGTAGTAGTCAAATTCAGAAAATCATTCGGAATCATTGGAACATCCTCCAAATGGATGGGAGCCTAAAAGAATGTGTGAAAAAGGGCCCCCGTTTTGTCTACCGCAAGGCAAAAACTATTGCTACTTATATATCACCCAGTTACGTGGCATCCTCCCCTCCCCCCATCAGTAAATTTATAACAAAGGGATCATACAGATGTGGGAGATGTAAAATTTGCCATTTTATGACACCCTCACAACAATTCAGAGGTTGTAGATCTAACCAGGACTTCCCGATCAAGTCGTTCATAAATTGTAACACTCAATACGTAATCTATCTTCTGACTTGTGGTTGCGGAATCAATTACGTAGGGAGGACCATCAGACCCCTAAAAATTAGAATACTCGAACACATCAGACTAATAAAAAAGGGGGACATATCCCACCCTGTCTCCAAACATTTTACACATTGCCCTAAAGGTAACATCAATGGGCTTAAAGTTCAGGGAATTGAGAGAATCTTCTCTAAGGAAAGAGGAGGTGATTTGCTCAACCTCCTGGACCGCAGGGAGGCTTACTGGATATTCATGCTTCAGACCAGAACTCCCTGCGGTCTAAATGTAGAATGGAACCTGTCCCATTTTTTGCAAAAACATTAATTAACTGTATTAAAATAGTCTCAGACAGAAAATAATGGCATTATTTTCCAAGCATACTACTGTTTCCTCTGTTTGAGATATTTCATGGTGGTCTTGCTTTGACTAGGTTGCACTTTACCTCAAAACAATTGGGGAACCCTTTCAAAATTTATAAACTATATGGTAGTGGTATAAATCACAACTATAAAATTGTAATTATAATACTAAGTACTGTAAGTCGCCATCAGTTGGAAATACAACTTGCTTATGCTATATCAATTATGTAGATTGTTTAATAGTGAATTAGAGCTTTATAATGAATAATTGCTTGTATAAAAGTATCATACATTTGTTCTTCCTCAACCTTGGGGACATTGAAGAGAAGACATACAAAAAAGTCTTGCTAATTGTATATTTTGTTTTTAATTTAATTCTTTTATAAATACATGTTCCGAACAATGTTTCAAAATGCATATTCAATGCATAATGGGGATTGTTTGTTTTTTTTAAGGTGTGATATATGTCAAACTGTATGTCTTTTATATGTGGGATTGGCATGGATAAGTATAACCACTTACAGCAGCTACATCTAATAATGTGATTATATTGATTTGTCCCTGCTGTGGGGTATTAGTTAGCGTTTTATATATTTTTCATTCCAGGTCCTGTATACTACGATAGCCTTTAGTGTGAGCGCAGGGGATCTGATGTGATTGGTGCAATGTCGGCTGTCCAGCACTATCATTGGTGATGCAGCGACATGTATCGGCCTATCAGAGTCCCGCGGTGACGTCACTATGGGCAGGAGTAGACATACAGACCGGATAAGCCTTGTTGGCCTCACGCTCCATTCTGAGCATGCGCGGACATTCACTATGGGCGCGTCTTACCCACAATCCCTCGGGTAGTGGATGCGGCGCCATGAGTGACGTCACGCGCATGCGCACGGGGCGAATGTGCTAATCTTGCGCAGATTTCTTCAATTTACCTATCATTAACCAGGTATATAAGGTGCCTTATCCCAGCACATCCCACACTCCTTGATAAAGGACCCCCAGGTCCGAAACGCGTAGGAGGTTCCTGTCTTTGTCCCACCAAGGGGATTACTTGTCTCGCTGCATGCACCAATAAAGAAGCAGTTTTACTCCACACCTGGCTCCCTGGCTGTGCGCCATTCGTTTTTTCCTTATGTACCATGTTGCACAGAATGCTGTCTTGTCGTATACTACTTCGTAAAGAATTGTGTATGTGGTCCAAGCTATATAAATAAAAATGGCAACTAAAAATATCACGTGTGAGCACTTTCACATGTCTCAGACAGGTCTGCACCCCTGCTTTTAGCCATTATCTCTTAGCATACCGTGCTTCCAATGCAGCAAGGGATTCTGGGACATGACATGCAAATGAGCAGATGGTATATAAACACATAGCAAAAGAGGAAAGCATCCTTTTCATATTACATATCTTGGAGTCAAGGTCAAAGTCAAGGTCATTGTCGCAGCATTATCCAACGTCGTGTCGCCATGAAGGCACAACACTACAGGAGGCGGCCTGCTACGGGAAAGGGGACACACACAAATTTCCTCCCCCAAAAATTGCACCCCCCAAAAACATTGCCGCTCTATGCTATAGCCTTCTCAGCCCTATGGGAGATTCTATAGCCCTTACGTGTCCATTACCCAGCATGTTCAGCACACTAAGGGGCTATTGGGCTGTCCTGATATTATGAGTCTCATTATTCTGTACAGTACGTCCCTTCTGTCCCATGCATGTTGGCACCTTGTAAAGATACCAAGAACACTTCTGTGTACACTCGCACAGCTCTGTGGCTGCAAAGAGTGAAAAACAATGAAAAGAAATCTGTAACTATTTTCCCATTCCAGCTCTACGGAAAACTAAACAACCCAAGCAATTATCCAGCGGGCTGCTTTAAAGTGGTATACCAGAGCAAATGTTTTAAGGAGTATAACAAAACAAACAGCCCACAATTATTCTAGTCTCCTGCAGATTTAAAGGTGCATTCACACTCACAGACATGGGTGAGTCACTCTTCCCAACCTATACGTCCCTGATATTCCCCTTTTCTGTTACTTTTTCATCTTTGTTGGGGAGGTGGGGGGGGGGGGGAGGGGGGAGGAATAATAATTTTCCCGTGTCCATACAAAAAAGCAAAAAAAACCCCATAAATTCCACTAAAAAAAAATTATTCACAAGAGCAGCTCTTGTGAATTATTGTTTTTAGTGGAATTTAGGGTTTGTCCTTTTTGTGTGGAGTTTTGGGGGATTCCTTTTGAAAAGCCATTATTGTACCTGCAACATTCTATCTACAGAATTGTGCACAATGTCAGCGTTATATAAGGATCACATATTATTTATTATTTTACTCTAAATGGTAAACATGTCGGAGCGGTTTCCTTTTAATGCAAATACAATGCATGTTGGTAAGTGGGTCTTACATATTCAAACAGGAGACCTGAAGATCCTATCTGCCACCTCCCCCAGGGCAGAGTGAATGGGCCTCTTTTAAGCGCTCCCCAGCCTGGAGATGCTTGATAAGAATCCTAATGAAAAAAGTCCTTCCACTTGCTGGGTAGCAATGCTAGTCAATGTCTCCTATTTATATCTCCCTGACACCAGGCTGAACCTTGAACTAATAAACAGGCACAGTCTGTCAGGGCGAAAGGTGAAGTCTGTCTGCTCTGGGTTCCACCAGGCTGGAGCAGATTAACTAATAAGGACCTTTCAGCGCTGAGTCGAAGAAAGGCTCCCCTGATTGTACAGGTGAATAGCTACTGGCAAGGTTACTTCTGAGCTGGGGAAAGTCCGAAAGGTCAACTCTACCCTGAAAGCCATTCTGTTGTCCTGCACTAAATTGTCCTCCAGCGATCAGGGGCCATGGAAGAAGAGCAAATGTATCTTGGTTCTAAGAGAGGCTTTTTATGTCAGGGCATGTAATTATCAATTATAGAAAGGGAAGCTTGTCATAATTTGATCCATGAAGGCTTGTTGCATCCTCCAATGGCACTAAAGCTTCTGTACTGAATTCATGGTTCTATTAATTGGTGGCATGTGACCACTTCAGGGGTAAAATGTGGGATTTCTGCCTGCTCAAACGCTAAGCAGACTTCCATGACCCGTATCATGAGATAATGGAAACAGGTCTAGTATTAGAACGCATTAGCTCATGAGGTTTTATTACACAGGATGGACCATATGGTTCCAGTGTGTACGTTAATGTCCTGCCATGTTTCCGGCTATCTGACAGACCCCCATGCATCCGAATACCATGAGTGGGGGGGGGGTGGAATAAAAGGACATTACATTGTGAAAGAGAAAGGGACAATATGTGGGATTCCTCTCCTCAAGTTGAATTTTTCTTTGATCTTGATCTATAGTTATTTTAAAAAACAGTTTAGGGGATTATATGTGAAGACGACAAAGTGTGTTTACATGCAATTTAGGGTTATTAAGGACACAGAAAAGAAAAAGGATGGACCTAGATCAGGGGTGGGCAACTCCAGTCCTCAAGGGCCACCAACAGGTCAGGTCTTAAGGATATCCCTGCTTCAACACAGGTGACTCAGTCTTCAACTGCCTCAACCCATTATAATGTGTGCAACAAATGTCCTCCTCAGCTCCTCCCATAACCACGCCCCTAGTCGCAAGTGGATGCAACAGACGTCAAAGCCGATGCACTGAGTAGCTTGTTACAGTTGTGAAAGCTCCAAGGTCATTATTAGTGTCAGTTTAATGGAAAAGTGCAGTTATTGAGCGTGATCCGCAGCCCTTGCGTTCAATAAGGGAAAACCTTCCTAGTAGTTTAAAGGTAGGAACTAGCTCTGTTTTCTCTCTGAACCTTTTCTACATCTCATCTCTCCCAATAACGGATACAAGAGGTTCGCCACATGTCCCTTGGTGTATGTTCGCCACATGTCCCTTGGTGAATGTTCGCCACTTGTCCCTTGGTGAATGTTCGCCACTTGTCCATTGGTGTATGTTCACCACATGTCCCTCTGTGTATGTTCGCACATGTCCCTTGGTGTATGTTCGCCACTTGTCACTTGAGTATGTCTTAATAGAGCAATAACCTAGATGTGCTTTTTTAAATAAATTAGTTTTACTAATATATCTAATATAATATATGCGCAAACTGGGGGTTGCAGGATATTGTTTTTGGGTGGACGCGGTGGTTATAGAGGCCCTGCGTTCTTCCCCAAGGCATTTAAATGAAATGCTGGGTGACTGCGCGAGGCCTCTGTAACTTACCGGGATTCAGAAGACTTGGCGAGCCGCATTGCCATGCGTCAAATGATGCCGCGGGGTCATATGATGTGAGGTCACATGACCCATGGCGTAATTTGGCGCCCGTCGCCATGGCAACGCAGCGTCAAATGACGCCATGGGGTGACGTGATGACACCTGACCCCACAGCGTCATTTGACGCCTGAAAAAAAGGTAAGGGGAGCGGGAGCACCAGGGGCAGCAGGCAGGGGGGCCAGCCCTAAATGTGCCCCCCTGTGTTAGATAATACTATTTTTTTAAATTCAACTCAATGCCATTTTTTATGAGTTTTATTATACTGAGCATCCTTTGATTTCTATAGCAGGTGTTAGGCCACCTCCCCAGCAGTGCAAGATCTCTGCAACACTTTCCTGTTTGTGATAATTTGTTGCCAATATTCCCAGCAGTTTGAGCTGCAAACTGTAACAATAGATAATGTTACCTTAGTAATATAAGAATACATTGTAGCTGCTGAGTTACACGGACTTAAGGATTGATTGAAACTGAAAGATGGCCATTTAGTTAACCCTGGGAAGCAGGATCTTTTCTGATTGATCACAGGAGAACTTAAAGAGCGGCTTGGACAGCCTCTGTAAGGAGGCACTTTCAGAACGATATTTAGGGGACTACTGGTAAATAGGGGACTACGAGGTGATCTTGTTTTGGAAAACAATGCTCCCAAATACCCATCCCTCCACTAAAATGAAAAGGGATTGTGATCAAATCTAGCATTCTGGTAACTTTTATTTACGTAAGGAGCAGCTAAGCGAGCAAAGAGACTGACTGCCAATACACTGCACCAATTTACACACCTCTTTTCCAACAACTTTTACACCCCTCAATAAAAAGTACCCCCACAAATCCTCTCCACCTCCTCTCTCTCTCTGCTCCTCCTTCTTGCTTCTGGGGATATCCCTCCTAATCCTGGTCCCAGCCATATAAAGTACACACCTGCTTCTCACCCACGCCTCCCTGACACTACTTTCCCTGCTAATGGTGTTAACCCATCTACTTGGATACCAACCAACCTTAAAACTCACCTTTCAAAAAAGCATCCCAATAGCCTGGACTCATGGCTACTGTCCCCCACTCCTACCAACCATTGTGGCCAAGCACTGCCATCTCCTGCACTTATTCCCTCACCTGCTGTCTCTGTAAGTCTCCCATCATACCACTTAGATTGTAAGCTCTCTGGGACAGTGATTTCCTTTCCTTATGTCTGACTTTGCTGCGCTTATTGTACTATTATAATTCCCTGTACTGTATTGTCTTTGTAAAGCGCTGAATACACTGTCGCGCTATATAAATAAAAATATTCATACATAACAATGGCACTGAGTTTGATGCAGGGGAGCCTGGTTTAATTCCTTGTGACCTTGGGCAAGTCACTTTATCTCCCTGTGCACGCAACCGCTGATCTGGGTGATATGTGTATTAATTAAAACAATTTATTATAACATTGAAATATAATAGTTCAATATAATAGTTCTGAACCTCTTCAGCCTACATCTCCCCTTCAATCTATCCTAAACGCTGCTGCTTAAATCACTCTGCCCTTTCCTAAAGCTGTCTCAGTGCCTCCCCTGCGGAAATCCCTCTCCTGGCTTCCTATCAAATCCCGTATCACATACTCAATTCTCCTCCTCACTTTTAAGGCTTTAC
The DNA here is from genome assembly GCF_040206685.1 of Ascaphus truei. Taxonomy (NCBI): domain Eukaryota; kingdom Metazoa; phylum Chordata; class Amphibia; order Anura; family Ascaphidae; genus Ascaphus; species Ascaphus truei. Next base: position 32,141,998 of record NC_134494.1, read on the forward strand.
ACTCCTTTGTCCATCCTTACATCTCACCCTAATACCTCACTATACACCCCTTTGCCCAGCCTTACATCTCAACCCTAATTTCTCGCTATGCACCATCCCGACTCTTGGGTACTGCTCAAGGATGTCTTCTCTCTACCCCTTTTGTATCTAAAGCCCTCTCCCACCTTAAACCTTTCCCACTGACTGCCCCACACCTCTGGAATGTTCTTCCCCTCAATACCCAACTAGTACCCTCTCTCTCCCCCTTTAAGACTCATCTTAAAACCCACCACCTTAACGAAGCATATGGGTAGCTCCATGGCTGATACAATACACTTCATACATCGAACATGGCCCCTTGCAGACGCACTTACCAGAACGTTCTCTACTGTCTCTGTATAGTAGATATTGGAAGTGAATCATATATGGGTGCTGCTAACTCAGATCTAAAGGGGGGTGCGTGAGGTGCTGAGTGGAGCAGGCAGGGGTGCGCACGGGGAAAAGTTTGCGCGCCCCTGGTGTAGGACGTTCATGAAAGGTTTGATAGGTGTATTCCGAAATTATGTCCAGCCACAGTGTGGTATAAAGTCAAAATTGGCCAAACGGCATCTTACCTCTGACCACCGAGGAGCCCAGTGTCGGGAGAATGGTATCTGACCTGCGCTGTCCGGGGGTGAGTCTCGCGGTAACGGCACTCACCTCTTCCTGGAGCAGGCTTTTCCCGTGGCTCCGATCGTGAGGATTTCTTTAGATGGTTCCTTTAAATGATTCCCACTTGGCTGAGACAAAATAACGTAGCAGTGAGTCTAATGTATAATACTCACCACTCTGAAGATACAAACACCTTTGCCGAATTCGCCCACTCGCGTGCTTTAGTCCGGTAGTACGCCAATATAAGAAAATTAAAAAAAAAAGGCTGAGCACTGCTAGTAAATTAAGGCTGGCAGGAGACGAACAAATCTAATCATTTTATTGGGCATAATCGCCAATCCACTAACAGGCAAAAAAAATCCTCTGACGCGTTTCCCTCCTTCCGTAGCGTTATCAAAGAGTTGAACACTTTCCTACTGTCTCTGTACGTTCTTCCTACTCACCACTTAGACTGTAAGCTCTTCGGGGCAGAGACTCCTTTTTCCTAATGTTACTTTTATGTGTCAAGCGCTTATTCCCACTGTGTGTTATATTATTTCATGTGTATTACTGCTGTGAAGCGCTATGTACATAAAGGTATACATACACACATCTGAGTCGCCCCAAAGGCGGATAGCCTTGGCGGCAGCTAAAGGGTGTCGGCAGTTCTCTGCGGTTTGGTAATACTCTACTGCTTCTGAAACTCACCAGCCCTCTCATCTCCTATACCCAATGTTTCAACCTACCCTGCCTATAGATTGTAAGCTTATTGGGGCAGGGCCTCTTCTAACAACACATTGCAGGCCTATCCTACCTCTTCTAACACATTGCAGGCCTATCCTACCTCTCCTAACACATTGCAGGCCTATCCTACCTCTCCTAACACATTACAGGCCTTCCTACCTCTTCTAACACATTGCAGGCCTATCCTACCTCTCCTAACACATTGCAGGCCTATCCTACCTCTTCTAACACATTGCAGGCCTATCCTACCTCTCCTAACACATTACAGGCCTTCCTACCTCTTCTAACACATTGCAGGCCTATCCAACCTCTTCTAATACATTGCAGGCCTATCCTACCTCTCCTAACACATTGCAGGCCTGTCCTACCTCTTCTAACACATTGCAGACCTATCCTACCTCTTCTAACACATTGCAGGCCTATCCTACCTCTTCTAAAACATTGCAGGCCTATCCTACATCTCCTAACACATTGCAGGCCTATCCTACCCCTTCAAACACATTGCAGGCCTGTCCTACCTCTTCTAACACATTGAAGGCCTATCCGACCTCTCCTAACACAATTTTACCCTTATCTATAAATGTTACATACGCCTATAATTCTATCTCTAACTGTCCATGCAATGCCTGTAAATTGAACGTATAACCTCTGTTCATTTAATGTAACCACGCGTTGTCATCATAACCCGAGAGGTAACTCTCAATGTAATAATTCCAGGTAAAACATTTTTATAAATAAATACAAGGAATAAAAACATTATTATTATTATATTATTATTTAACCTACATGAGCTACGGGCAGACTTGCTGTGAGTGGGATCCACAGCGTCCCTGTGGAATGGGCTGCACATGTCTGCCTTGTGGAGTAGGGTATCACTTTCCCAGGATCTCTGAGAGTTTGTAGGATCGTACGAGCTGGATGGGTGATCGCCAGGGCTAATAAGTAGCTGGCAGCCTTTGCACAGGAAATGTGCCCTTCTACAGAGGATGAAAGCATGGGACAGCCCAGCAATGTGTTTGTGCCATCAAAGTGTAGCACATAATTGAATTAAATGTAAGGAAAGCCAGAGGACTGTGAATCGCTCCTGTGTGTCTCTTAACATTGGTACAAGAATCCAGCTCACCAACATCAGTGGAGTTTAGTTGTACATGAGGGATGGTGGATTATGGGTATTGTCGGTATTTTTACTCAATTGATCTGCATGACAGAGTACGTATTGTGTCTGAGCGATTCATTAACTCCTGCAGTGCAACCTCATGCTCATTATAATATGCGCTAGCAGCATTATTAGTTAGTAGGTGACCTGGACATTTTCTAGGATTCAGTGATACACGGTTTTAAGGAGAAATCCCAGTTCATCGGCCACAGAAAGAAAATGTGCACAATCCCCATTACCCTTAGTTATCGTGCACCTCTGTCACGCGGACACATCCCCCAGCACTTCTACTTTGGAGAAAAGTTGATGGAAATACATTTTTTTGTAGACGAGTCTCAATTGTTTTTGAAACCACATTTAATGTATATATATATATATATATATATATATATAGCCAATAAAGAATATCACTTGTGAGCACATTCACATGTCTTAGACAGGTCTGCAACCCTACCTTTCAACCATTATCACCAAGTATACAGTGCTTCCACTGCAGCAAGGGATTCTGGGAAATGACATGCAAGTGAGCACACAATGTGTCACCTTTTGCATGGAATATCCATTCACATGGATGAAGGCAGGGTTGCAGACATGTGAATGTGCTCACAAGTGATATTCTTTATTGGCTATATGCTAACGGTGGAGGTTTTCTGTTGCCTTTTTCACCCACAATAACTTCAAATGTATGGTAAACCTACCTAGCCTCGAAATATTTCAAAGCAAGTATAAACAAACCTCACACTGATGACACCCATCAAGGTTAAAACATGTCTGTAAGTGGTTTGTACTTGCTTTGCTAGTCCCATGCTGTGTTTAAAAGCTGTGTGAACGGCGATACATCAGCTTAAATGGGCTCCATGTGAATGGATATTCCAGGCAAAAGGTGACACATTGTGTGCTCATTTACATATCATTTCCCAGAATCCTTTGCTGCAGTGGGAGCACTGTACACGAGGTGATAATAGTTGAAAGGCAGGGTTGCAGACCCCTCTAAGACATGTGAATGTGCTCACAAGTGATATTCTTTATTGGCTATATGCTAACGGTGGAGGTTTTCTGTCGCCTTTTTCACCCACCATAACTTTTTATATATATACTATGTATATATATATATATATATATATATAGCAACTGTAAATATTACTGTATGTTCATTTGCATGTCTTAGACAGGTCTGCAACCCTGTCTTTCCCCATTGTCACCCAGCATACAGCGCTTCCACTGCAGCAAGGGATTCTGGGAAATGACATGCAAATGAGCACTCAGTGCCACCTTTTGTCTCAAGCTCGTATTACACAAGCCAATCCTCAAGCCACTGCATGCTGTTTTAAACACAGCTTTTAAACAGAGGCTGGGATGAGATGCAAAGCCATTAGACCTACTCACATACATGTTTCAACCTTGATGGGTATCATCAATGTGAGGCTGGTCTTAATGGCTTGCAGGTTTGAGACTAGACTAGGTAATCACCACTGTCATTAAGGTTATGGTGGGTAAAAAAAGTGACAAAAACCCTCCACAGTAAAGCATAAAGCAACTGTAAATATTACTGTATGTTCATTTGCATGTCTTAGACAGGTCTGCAACCCTGTCTTTCCCCATTGTCACCCAGCATACAGCGCTTCCACTGCAGCAAGGGATTCTGGGAAATGACATGCAAATGAGCACTCAGTGCCACCTTTTGTCTCAAGCTCGTATTACACAAGCCAATCCTCAAGCCACTGCATGCTGTTTTAAACACAGCTTTTAAACAGAGGCTGGGATGAGATGCAAAGCCATTAGACCTACTCACATATATATATATATATATATATATATATATGTATATATGTGTATATGTGTATACTTAAAGCTGTAACCATGCAGCAAGCTTAAGCCTATAGGGAACCATGTTAAAATGGTATTGAAGCAAAAAGTGGAACTGTGTGCTCATTTGCATGTCATTTCCCAGAATCCCTTGCTGCAGTGGAAGTGCTGTGTGCTTGGTGATAATGGTGAAAGGCGGGGTTGCAGACCTGCCTAAGACATGCAAATGAGTATACAGTTATATTTCCATTTGCTATATGTATATATATGTATATATATGTATAATATATATATATATATGTATATGTACATTTTACTGCATTGTTAGTCTTTCCCATAAATAACAGTTCATGCCATTTCTTGTGGTCTTCTCTTGACATCGGCCTGTCATGCAAACTGTCTCTTTATTTGCACAGAACAATAGAGGCTTTGTTGCTTGTAAAGACGATAATTGGCTGAAAGAAAGTATCTGAGCTTCTCTGTAAGAAGCCTCTAATTTAATAGGTGAAATGTCAGGCCACATCCAGCGCCCGCCTGTTTTCATCATTCCTTCATTTTACAGTTTGTTAATTAACTTTTATGGTTTGTGTCTTTTTTCAGAAAAACATTTGGTTTATGATGCAGAAATAAAGAGAACGGACAAATAAGAGGGGGGTGGGGAAATGTATGGAAAAGGGGAGAGAAGAAGGGAGTGGAGGGGAGGGGGGGGAGAGAGAGAGAAAGGAAGGAGAAATAAGGAAGGGAGCGATAGGAAAGAGAGACTTTGGGATAGCAGAGTAATATCCCAGGAAGATACAGAATAACGAAATGCAGAAATGCAGGAAACGAGAGTGAAACAATAGAAGGGGAAAAAAAGAGATCAAATGAGAAATTAACTTTTTTTTTCTTCTGGGGTATTGACGTGAGATCTTCTGGAACAAGATGTCCTTAAGCAACCAGCTCTTCAGAGAAAGAATTGCCAGTGAATCAACAAATGCATTCCATGCAATTTACTGATTGCTGTTCTTCTGAGGTAGAAAATTGTCTTCAACCGCTGGGTACCACATGTATTGTTACAATGTAGCTGCTGGCCCCGAAAACCGGGATGTAGCGAATCCCCCGCCATCTCTGTGCTGGAGACAGTGGCCGTAGGGTTTGCATAACTTGTTATTGGGAAATGTATCTTTCAGTCACTGTCCCCGTCCACCTTATTGGCAGAGTGTTGTTAAAGGCCCAAACCAACACTGCAGATAAATGGTCATTACTCTTCCTGCATTGTTATTGTTTCACATTACTGTCATTTACAGTCTGTAAGTGTCGTGTGAGGGGTTACAGAGTATGTAAGTGCCGTATGAGGGGGTACAGAGTATGTAAGTGCCGTATGAGGGGGTACAGAGTATTTAAGTGTCGTGTGAGGGGGTACAGAGTATGTAAGTGTCGTGTGAGGGGTTACAGAGTATGTAAGTGCCGTATGAGGGGGTACAGAGTATGTAAGTGTCGTGTGAGGGGGTACAGAGTATGTAAGTGTCATGTGTGAGGGGGTACAGAGTACTACTGCTTTTTATATATTAACCGGATCTCTCAAGAAACGATCTATGATCCTGGGGCCTGCTGCTCTCTCTCCATTGCAGAGGCCGTGTCCTGGTTCCTGTGCTGAAGCGGTGGATCTCCAGCGTAACTTCAGCTCCCTGTTTCCTGAGGCCTGCTGCCCTTCCCATAGCAGAGGCCTGTCGCTGAGTCCTGAGTTCTGTAGCTCTCTCTCCCTGCACAGGCTCGTTCTGGACTCCTGCGCTGAAGCATTGGTTTACCAGTGCTGCCTGGCAGTGTGCCCACTCCGGTCAGCCTTCTCCTTCCTGAGACCGGCGCCATGGGCCGTGGACGCCACTCGCGCAAACCCAGTTCCCGATCTGCAGCAATTTCGCTGAAGCAGGAAGACCTGCTTGATCTCCTGTTGCCGACTCCCTGCATGATGTCTCCTATCCTGTCCTGGCTCGTCCACTGACTACGCTGCTCTCTCCAGTCCCGACCCTGCTATGTACGACTACGAACTGCGCAATCCGGATCAGCCTGCGCGGTCTAAGGTCGGTGCTTATACAACCCCACCTCAGCCACGCGGTCCGACCCTGGTTTGTGGCGAGCACAACCGTGACAGTATTGTACCGTCCCATCCTGTATTGTACCGTCCCATCCCGGATTGTACCGTCCCATCCCGTACTGTATTGTCCCATTCCGTATTGTACCGTCCCATCCCGTACTGTATTGTCCCATTCTGTATTGTACCGTCCCATCCTGTATTGTACCGTCCCATCCTGTATTGTACCGTCACATTCCGTATTGTACCGTCCCATCCCGTATTGTACCGTCCCATTCCGTATTGTACCGTCCCATCCTGTATTGTACCGTCCCATCCTGTATTGTACCGTCACATTCCGTATTGTACCGTCCCATCCTGTATTGTACCGTCCCGTCCTGTATTGTACCGTCCTGTATTGTACCGTCCCATCCTGTATTGTACCGTCACATTCCGTATTGTACCGTCCCATCCTGTATTGTACCGTCCCATCCTGTATTGTACCGTCCCATCCTGTATTGTACCGTCCCATCCTGTATTGTACCGTCACATTCCGTATTGTACCGTCCTGTATTGTACCTTCCCGTCCCGTCTTGTATTGTATCGTCCCGTCCTGTATTGTACCGTCCCGTCCTGTATTGTCCCGTCCTGTATTGTACCGTCCCGTCCTGTATTGTCCCGTCCTGTATTGTACCGTCCCGTCCTGTCCTGTATTGTACTGTCCCGTCCTGTATTGTACCTTCCCGTCCCGTCCTGTATTGTACCGTCCCGTCCTGTATTGTACCGTCCCGTCCCGTCTTGTATTGTATCGTCCCATCCCGTATTGTACCGTCCCGTCCCGTCCTCTATTGTACCGTCCCGTCCTGTATTGTATCGTCCCATCCCGTATTGTACCGTCCCATCCCGTATTGTACCGTCCCATCCTGTATTGTACCGTCCCATCCCGTATTGTACCGTCCCATCCTGTATTGTACCGTCCCATCCCGTATTGTACCGCCCCATCCCGTATTGTACCGTCCCATCCCGGATTGTACCGTCCCATCCCGTATTGTACCGTCCCATCCCGTATTGTACCGTCCCATCCCGTATTGTATCGTCCCATCCCGTATTGTACCGTCCCATCCCGTATTGTACCGCCCGTCCTGTATTGTACCGTCCCGTCCCGTATTGTACCGTCCCATCCCGTATTGTACCGTCCCATCCCGTATTGTACCGTCCCATCCGGTATTGTACCGTCCCATCCTGTATTGTACCGTCCCATCCTGTATTGTACCGTCCCATCCTGTATTGTACCGTCCCATCCTGTATTGTACCGTCCCATCCTGTATTGTACCGTCCCATCCTGTATTGTATCATCCCATCCTGTATTGTACCGTCTTGTATTGTACCGCCCCATCCCGTATTGTACCGTCCCATCCTGTATTGTACCGCCCCATCCTGTATTGTACCGTCCCATCCCGTATTGTACCGTCCCGTCCCGGATTGTACCGTCCCATCCCGTATTGTACCGTCCCATCCCGGATTGTACCGTCCCATCCCGGATTGTACCGTCCCATCCCGTATTGTACCGCCCCATCCCGTATTGTACCGTCCCATCCCGTATTGTACCGTCCCATCCCGTATTGTACCGTCCCATCCCGGATTGTACCGTCCCATCCCGTATTGTACCGTCCCATCCCGTATTGTACCGTCCCATCCCGTATTGTACCGTCCCATCCCGTATTGTACCGTCCCATCCCGTATTGTACCGTCCCATCCCGTATTGTACCGTCCCATCCCGTATTGTACCGTCCCATCCCGTATTGTACCGTCCCATCCCGTATTGTACCGCCCCATCCTGTATTGTACCGTCCCATCCCGTATTGTACCGCACCATCCCGGATTGTACCGTCCCATCCCGTATTGTACCGCCCCATCCTGTATTGTACTGTCCCATCCCGTATTGTACCGTCCCATCCCGTATTGTACCGTCCCATCCCGTATTGTACCGTCCCATCCCGTATTGTACCGCCCCATCCCGTATTGTACCGTCCCATCCTGGATTGTATCTTTCCGTCTGTTTGGTCTCTTTTATATCCATAAATGTTTTTTTTCTTTTTCCCTTTTTGTAACTGTGAAGCACTTTGAGTCCCATTGGGAAAAAACTGCTATATAAATAAAGTTATTTCTATTATTATTATTATTATTATTATTATTGTACACATCAGAAATCATTTCAACATTGTATCTACAACAGTTTGCCCTCTTGCTCAAAAGGGACATGCTCTCTTGCATTCCTGCACAGTACTACTGTTGTTTTAAATGGTATTTTTACATATTGATCAAAGTCATAATTAAACATGTCCAGACATTCCTCATTGTATTATTTGTTTGGAGTCAGCGTTTTTGCTCCTATTAGGATCACTCTCAAGAAAAAGTTAGCGGTAAATTGACACAATGTATGTTCCACTCAAGTTGTCTTGAGGAAGGTCCATTAGGAAGGACCATTAGGAGGGACTATTAGGAAGGTCCATAAGGAAGGTCCATAAGGAAGGACCATAAGGATGGACCATAAGGAAGGACCATAAGGAAGGTCCATAAGGAAGGACCATTAGGAAGGTCCATAAGGAAGGTCCATAAGGAAGGTCCATAAGGAAGGTCCATTAGGAAGGACCATTAGGAAGGTCCATAAGGAAGGACCATAAGGAAGGACCATTAGGAAGGTCCATAAGGAAGGTCCATAAGGAAGGTCCATAAGGAAGGACCATAAGGAAGGTCCATTAGAGACTGAAACGTGGACTATGGTGATGTCTATCTAAGGCTGCGCTTATAGTGCCGGCAACAGCGATGCAACGTCGTGGCAAAACAAATGCATTGCCGCTGTCGCGTGCGCTTCTAATAAGCGCGGCGCGACAGATTGGTCGCGATCACTGGAAGTCATCTCTATTTGATTTTCCAGCGACCGTCGCCTGACTGTCGCCGGTTCTATAAGCGTAGCCTAAGCCTGCTTTTGGACTTCAATACAGTACCACCACCAACCAGGACTTCATTACTGGGAGCTCCACCATCACACTGCCTTTGACTTATTAAAGTCTCTCAGCAGCAAAGCTATGCAGTGTACCCTGTGAGCACTAATGCATGTCAGGCCTCTCAGACAGTGATGGGCAGGCTGCAGCCCTCAGGTACAGTACATAAAGCTTCCTGCATTGGTGAAAGCTGAGTGGGGAGTGGGCCACTTGAATATTGATAAACACAAATACAGACCAGCGCCCACAATAATAAATGTCCACTGAGTCCAAGATAAAGTCCAATCTAGGGTGTAGTAAGATCAGGCTCCGTTCAGTAGGTCCGTGACATGTGAAAAGATATAAGAAGAAAAATGATCATAGTGTGTAAAGTATAAACAATGTACATATAACAAAACCGACTAACAACAATCAACATGGAACATGAAACACAGAAGCTGAGGACATACAAAACTAATTTATTTAAGACAAGGAAGCCAGTTGCAGCGGATCGTCAGGGGTTAAAACCCAATACCCTACTTACAACAGGATCGGATAAAACACGCGTTGAACAACACACAAGGGCAGTTGTGGGACGAAGACAGTCCTCTGCAGACACCTGCACAGATGGGGAGTAGTCGCACACTTCTCCCTCTGGCCGCAAGGATCTCAGCAATGGCGCCGCAGCTTGCAGGGACCGCTCCGACACAGTCTGTGAATACTGTGAGGTGAAACAACGCGTGACGCACCTCCGACTTCCTCCAAGGCGCCGTGACCTCTGACCCTACGCGTTTCGTGACGACGTCACTGCCTCAGGTTTTTTTTAAATATTGATGCAATAATGCATAGCAAAGCCACGCACCTGCTCACTAATCATAATAGCTGAAGAATGGGAATTATGCAAATTAAACGTGCAAAAGAGGCATGGTATTATAGCAAGTGATGAACAAAATGTTGACATTTTCTTCTGTGACATATTCCTTCACTGCTTCAGTCCTTTCCTCCCCTATTTCGGACTTTGGATTAATTATAATGCTCATCTCTATTGGCTTCCCATGACAGAATGTAAACTTTCCAGCAGTCACCTTGGAATGCCAAAATGGGTCGGCAGATGAAATCTACTGGCATGCCATACACTGCCTTTAATAATAAATATGGGCCCTAATGTTCCTTTTCAAGTTTGATTCTAATCTGAATGATATTGAAATGGCTTAGTACTGTATATACAGTGGGAGAGGGAGTGACTGGCACTAAGAACCTGGTTCAATTCCCGGTGTTGGCTCCTTGTGACCTTGGGCAAGTCCCTTTATCTCCCTGTGCCTCAGGCACCAAGAACATAGATTGTAAGCTCCACGGGGCAGGGACCTGTGTCTGCAAAATGTCTCTGTAAAGCGCTACGTAAAACTAGCAGCACTATACAAGAACATGCTATTATTATTATACAGTCCAAAATTAAATAATCTGACCAACCCTTCCCCAGGACCTGCCCATGCCCTATAATCTCACATATCTCCCCAGGCCCCTGTATAACTCTTGGCCCAAACTAATGTATGCTGCATCTGACACAGAACATAAATTAGGAGGGGTTTCAAATGAATATAATTTAATCAACACAAAGAGAACAGGGAGTTTCTTAATGACAGATCTACAAATTAGGCTCACATGAAACTCGTTGAGCAAGACAACCAGCTTCTGATTTAGTTTATCTTAGAAAATCAGTGGAATGGGGATAGAATTAGATAACGCTTGTAATTCCTTTGAGGGTAGTCTGACAGTGCCGAATTCTCTGACCACATTGGTCACAGGAAGCAGTGCCTAACTTAAACCGGTTTGCAGAAGAAACAGAAAGTAAGCGAGTTCACAAACGTTCTGCTCTGAAATAGTACGACCGATTCTTACACGAACTCATTTGCTCTGCGATGCGTTGCTAGCCCTTCAGTCAGTGTACGGGTTCGTTGGAAAGAGTCGGAGGACATCATGTCTTTTATTATTCGCAGTCGATCTTGACTTTCTGAGATGGAATTTCTGACTGGGCGGGAGGAAATCCACCAACGTTGCTGGATGTTAACGCTGAGACAGAATTTACAACTGACTTGGAAAAACAAGAACACGTTCCCTTGCAATTCTGCCTCTACATAGTAACATAGTAACATAGTATTTTAGGTATAAAAAAGAAAGACCACTACCAAGTTGAGCGTTTTCCAATCTTTTGACTTCTTCGAAAATTAGAATTTCCAAATTGGAAATCTTAGACTAGTTTCCCATAGTTATCATTTAACCGGACCTTGACAAATATTTGGAGACTAAGAGTTTGACCTTTTCGACGTTTCTGAAGAGAATTTATCAACGTTGTCTAAACCTATTCTGAATGTCAGTTCTGCCTGAAGTCAGAATTTACAACTATGGTGGACTTCTGATTTTCAAGCATCATGTATGTAGCCCAGAACACTTAGGGTTAACTCAAGTCAATGAATATTAGAAACCAGCCAGGATTGCCCGACTTGGGGTTCACTTATGGGTTCTTCCTGAGAGCACCTCTTTGCCTCGTCTAGTCCAACATAACAAACAATGAAGTCTAATAATGATCTGAATGCTTAAAGAAACCCCAATTTTAAAGGGATTACTGCTAGACCCTTGTAAAGAGTGTTCAATAAGTAGAGGACTTAAGACCCGTGCCTGTAATGGGCTGAGTGCCTGTCTCGCAAAGCAGATCATTTCCTGAGGGTAAAACGCTCAATTCTTTTCATTGCAATCAAAAATGCAGAACAAGCCCAGGTCAATAATGGACACTTGTGAAAGGCGGACCTGGGCTTTGATTGAGACCAGGTGGCCCATTGACACGTGAGCAGGCCACGAGAAATTGGGCTTCCTGCTCATTTTTTAGCAAAATTCATGACATGAAAAATAAAATACTTTTTTTTTGTTCTTGTAGCACAACCCATTAACCCACCGCTGGGTTATATATTCGCCACCTTTATGACAGGTTGTCTTATAGCACAGGATTGTCACACTGCGATCTTTTGCATTCCTAGTAAATTGACATCCTAAAAAATGGACTGGTACCGCAGTGCCATCATTGAAAAAGGGCTTAAGGGAACAACATGAGGAATCCAGTACTTGACAGAGTTACAGTAAGGAAACAAGGCACATTAATCCTATAGACAGAAACCAATAGGGAATTAGTAGAAAGCCAAGGGTGTATGTGTATGTTTATAAGCAGTGGGTGAGCTGCATTAGAGGGTCCACCCAATTTCCAACAACTAGCCTCCACACGAGCTGCGATTGCTGTAGAATATTCTCTAGCAGCCTAAGCTCCACCTAATGGTTTCCAAGTAATTTCCTGCTCTTCCCATCGGGCTCACTCAAAGACGGCAGATTTTTATTGTGGAAAGTATTTTTTTTGATGAGGGTTGTGTCTCGCTTGTGGGTGGTCACAAAAACCTGCAAAGAATGTCAGCACATTGTGCGTGTGTGTTCATCAGCTTAACCTCTTTGGGCCTGTAATGCATTAGTAAGATCTGCTTAACAGCAAAAGTTACGCAATACTAATCATTTGGTTTTGCCGCACTGCAGATAGAAATGTTTTCTCCTCCTGATAATATTAATAATTGTTTGTTCTTGTATAGCGCTGCTAGTTGCACATAGCGCTTTACAGAGACATTGTTGCAGACACAGTCCTTGCCCAGAGGAGATTACAATGTACGTTTTTTGGTGCCCGAGGCACAGGTAGATAAGGTGACTTGCCCAAGGTCAAAAGGAGCCGACACTGGGAATTGAATCAGGTTCCCCTGCTTCAAACTCAGTGCTATCCCCAAGGTGCATGCTGGGGCAGAGACGCAGAATGTGATACATCTCATTATAATCTATACACCATGTAACTCCTCCCAAGTCCTACTGATTCTCCCCAAGGCGCAGGCTGGGGCAGACACAGAATGTGATACATCTCATTATAATCTGTGCACCATGTAACTCCTCCCCAACTCCTCCTACTTACTCTCCCCAAGGTACAAACTGAGGCTGAGACGCAGAATGTGATACCTCATTATAATCTGTGCACCATGTAACTCCCCAACTCCTCCTACTGATTCTCCCCAAGGTGCAAGCTGGGCAGAGACGCAGAATGTGATACATCTCATTATAATCTGTGCACCATGTAACTCCCCAACTCCTCCTACTGATTCTCCCCAAGGTGCAAGCTGGGCAGAGACACAGAATGTGAAGCATCTCATTATAATCTGTGCACCATGTAACTCCTCCTACTGACTCTCACCAAGGTGTAAACTGGGCGCAAACACAGAATGTGATACATCTCATTATAATTTGTGCACTATGTACATGATACATCAGATTATAATCTGTGCACCATGTAACTCTCCAACTCCTTTTACTGACTCTCCCCAAGGTGCAAGCTGGGGCAGAGACGCAGAATGTGATACATGTCATTATAATCTGTGCAGCATGTAACTCCCCCAACTCCTCCTACTGACGCTCCCCAAGGTGCAAGCTGGATCAGACAGGGTAAAGTTAGAGCCAAATGATTTGATGCATAGGTGCAGGGTGAAAATGCCCCGGTCCTGGTCCACAATTGCATTGATACATAGACCCAGTGCTGTAGTGGAGGGTATACGGCCGCATACGCCATATTTTATGTCATGTTACCAATACCTGAAGATCCTAAAGAATTATTGGTGAACATTGAAAGCTCTGCAAGGCCTGAACAGAATATCATCGTCCACCTTGGTGTGTGATGAACACACCAGCTATTCCTCCATTGCCAATGAAGATAGCAATGGAAGTGAAGATCTGTACAATTAAACATAAGTAGTTGTTCTCAGTCACAAATACCCCAAGGATCAACACAATTCCCTTACTACTAGTACTTTTCTGGAATATAGGGATGGCTACATTAATCACGTTAATAGTGGACTCCAATTTCTCCATATTAAGCAGAAATCTGTAATAAAGCTCTGAATATAGCTCTAGTCCCATATCGTCTGTATGACTAGAATATTTCCTGAAGACATTTTGTTTATCCGTTTATCTGCATGACTGGAGGCACAAGCCCAGCGGTGATGGAGGACCCATTTGGGTGGTTCAGGCGAGAGAGACAGAGACAAAGAGACAGGGAAAAAGAGAGACCGGGAAAGAGAGAGCACGGGAAGGAAAGAGAGACAGGGAAAGAAAGAGACAAAATTGAAAGGAAAATGGAATTGAATAGTGGGAGGAAGAGATCTGTGAAGCAGGGGATCTACCGGAAAGGCAAATACTCATAGGCCTCCTTTAAAAGTGAGGTTTTGTTTGAGCACACATTGAGCAACAGTATTAAGTCTCTCTATGGGGATCTAAGGTCTGACCTCAGGCCAATGACAGACAGGAATAATGCAGAAACTGGTTTATCAAAATTGCAGATCTCACTACTTTTCTTAGTCTCTGGGTCTTTTCAGTCTACCATGGCTGGTGTAGGAGGGATGTCACATTTACATTCTCTTGATGTCTTTCCCAAGAACTAACATTCCTGGGAAGATGCACTAGTAATTAAATACATGTTCCCAGTGACAGGACAGCATGGCAAGGGGATTTGATAATATTGTAGGGTTGCCCAATGTGGTGGGTGCCATTGATTGCATGCATGTAACTTTTAATGAACATGTTTAGTAATAGAAGAAAATGCAGGTGGGTTGAAAAGCCAACATAAAAATTCTCAATGTGGTAGCCACATACATGGGGTTCTGCCATAACTCTTGTGTATTACATCACTCATCAGTCTTCAGAGAGTTTGAGGGTGGAAGATTCAGTGGCAGTTGGCATATCAATGGGCCATCAGAGTTTAAAAAAATGGTACTGTAGGCTTGTTTCATAGTATATTCCTGTTATAACTGTTAATGCAAAATAAACAATGTAACCAACAATAGTAAACATCCTCTTCCAAAGGAAAAACATGAATATATGTAATGTGGTCTTTAAATGAACTTCAGAGTTTAGTGTGAACTGATGACAAAAATGGGGGTAAACATTTTGTGCTGCAACCCATATTATATAGTAATTGGTAAGGAAGTAGGTGCACTCACATCCCTTTACAGGAAGCCTCGGGTGCCTGGAAGTCCGCCCGGCCAAGGGGAGGTAAATTGAAGGCAAACATTTTCTCCAAATAGAGAAAGAAATGGCACGCCTGAGGTCTTGATAAAAATATACTCTTTAATCAGGATGAATCTTCCGTTTCTGAGATTATTTTCAAGTCCTGAGGAGTGCTGGTTCTCTCTCTATTTAGAGAAAGTGTTTGCACCCATATTATATAAATATTCTATTCATAGACTGTGCGTGTCAATGATGTTACTTTCTTTACTAAAATTATCTTTTACTTTCAGGGGTTGCACACAGCTCTGCATTGGGATTTTGGAGTGCTAAGATGTTGTCTCAGATGCCTGGATAAGTCTGGTGGTGTGCTACAACAGTGTGCTTAACTCCAGTTCTCAAGACCCCTCAAAAGTTCAGGTTTTCCGGATATCCCTGCTTCAGCACAGGTAACTCAATCAGTCCCTGGTTCCGCACAGGTGGCTCAATCAGAGGCTCAGTCTTTGACTGAGCCACCTGTGCTGAAGCTTGGATATCCTGTAAATCTGACCTGTTGTAGGGGGCATGAGGACTGAAGTTGAGCACCCGTGATATATATGATGTGGTGGTGGGTTCTGGGGTTAGAGCTTGCTGAGATTGTGTGTTCCCTGATATAGCTTGTTGTATTCTACATACAGTAGTATAGCAGTTCTAATAACATTCCCGATGACATGGATATAGATCCCAACCTCCCCCAGAAATATCCTTGGTGGGCCATGGCAGGAGAACACTGAAAGCAGAAGTCAGGTCCGAAGACACCTCATTTTGGAATACTTCACAAGTTTTATACGTACGCCATGTTTCCATGATATCTTATTACAGTATAACAAGTGTCGAAAAGGATTAGTTCAAGAACGCCACCGATAAATTCCCTACTGGGTTTAGTGACTTTTATCGTGGTATTTTCAGTTGATGCTTTTGGCTTTAATCATATAAAATAAAGACTATAAAGAAAAGAAACAATTGACTTGACTTAAAAGAGAGTAAAAAAAAAGGAAATTTGGTTTACCACCTGTTCCTATTTTAAGATGGCTATGTCAGGTCAAACGTGGCAGGCCACGCCTTCTTCATGCCACTGGAGGCTCGTGACTCGCTGCCTGCTGTCTAGGTGGGGTAACAGCTGGGGTGGATGCGGTGTGAACAGAGCCAAGTGGGCTTTGCGTGTGCAATGAATTTATAGCCCGTGTAATTTCTTGGGCGTGCCGTCGGCTTTCCATTATCACCAGATTGACTGTTCTCAGAGTTTGACTGAAGAGAGCATTCCTCGCTTCCTGTGCATTATGGCTGCTTCTCCCCGCACAGATATTACAAGGTCCATGTGGTCACTGTGCTCCTACCACAAGCCGTGAATCTGAACATGTCAAGTGTAGCTTCCAGCTCTCCGGGTGATGTTTGTTCTTCAGAAGGAAGGTCCTCCGGTTCGGCGCAGCTCTTCCATCTCAATTTCCATGGCTGGTGTTTGTTTTCTCGACATCTCATTTTCCTGAGTGGCGGGAGATGCTACTGTAGGATACAAAGACAAATATTAAATGTAACTTCACTGTTATGTTGAGGCTGGATGAGATGTTAAGGTATACGTTATCATTGTTTATAAATGTGAACATTTATATGGTGTGCGTAGAGAGGCACACCGAGAGAGCTCCTATATCCTGCACACCACTAAATGTAGAAAGTATGGTCCAAATTATTATAAGTCAATAAAATGTAACTTTTATTTTTTTTCCAATCTTTTTTTCCTTTATTGGAGACATGTATAAAGGTTACAAACGGTGGTTACAATCAGGTCAATACACTGAACAGTGAAGTCATCGGCACATGACTGTAGGGTATATCGGATGTCTCAATAAATCCATTTCCTGTTTTTTTAGTAGAAAAAGAGGGGGAGACATAGGGTGGGACGATAGGTGGGGACGACAAAAGGAGGGGAAGAGGGGGGGGAGGGAGGGAGGGGGGGCGTAGGGGTAGGGTATCTCTCCGATCATTTCCAAGCTATGGTTGTTTAGTTATTGGTTAGAACCTGTGGCAGGGGTAGGGCTTCTGAGTTGGGCCAGGGTGCCCATGTGTTGTAAAATTGGGGCATTTTTTGTTTCAGCATGGCCGTAAGTTTTTCCATGTTCATAACCATGTTTATCCTATTCACGACTGTCCTTCTCGAGGGTGCCTTTACTTGCTTCCAGGCCGCCGCAACTGAGCATCTTGCCGCCGTGAGTATAGCGGAGGTCAGCCTGGTCGCGGGGGCTGGGAGGTCCTCTATTGGTTTACCCAGAACGTATGTCAGGGGGTCCAGGGGGATCTCCAGGCCCAGGGTATCGTCCAGAAGTCTTTGGATTCTAGCCCAGAACCTCTGGAACTCCGGACATGCCCACCAAATGTGGGCCATGTCACCCTTTTGTCCACATCCTCTCCAGCACAGGTCAACCGTGCCGGGGAAAATCTGGCTCAGTCTACTCGGGGTCTGCACACCATTTTTGCATGTAGGTATGTGTGGGTGGGGGGAGGGAGTTCTCGGTTATTCTGTAGCTTCCTGAAATTAGTCCTTTTTGGTACTCTCTTATTCGACAGAGAGACTCAAATCTGGTCAACGGGGGGAATTTCGAGGTCGGAGATAGAGCTCCAAGGAAATGCCTTATCTGTAGGAATTTGAATATGGGGAGATTGGGGGCTGGAAATTTAGTTTTGAGCTCTTGGAAGGACAGAACTTCGTTATTCTCCAGCAGATCCGCAACCATGCTAATGTCTAGGTCCTGGAATTGACCAAACTGGGTTCGGGAGTACCCAGGAGGGAATTCTGGGTTCCCAAATATGGGGGTGAGTTGGGAGGGGGATGAAGTTAGGCCATATTTCCCTCTGTTCTTGAACCAAGTGGACCACATAAAATGTAACTTTTAATGTAACAATATACATACATGCATCATAAAATATTAATACTAACACTCACAATAATTAGAGTTTAGATACTAATTTATTTTAATTTGTCAGCACTCTCAATGAGTAAATATCATACCATATAATTATAACCCCATGGGGGGGACCGTGTGTTTCCTTGCTGGGAAAATATATATATTATAGCATATACTAGCCGTGTCTCCATTATTATTTAAACCTTGAACTTGATCCATCCCAGGTATCTTCAGTGTGATGGCAGATACTAGTTCAAGACTAGATATCATGCAGAAGTGGGATTACTGGAAATAAATTACCCGACATACGTTTCGCCGTCTACAATGGAAGAAGACGGCAAAGCGTATGTCGGATCTCTTTGACGTCACTAGCTTGGCGTCTCTCACCCTGGTCTGCCATGTGTCAGGGTCTCTCTTCAGCAGCACAAGCCATCAGAATGAGGTTACGAGCTTGTTAGAGCGCACTCGCACATTTGAGTGCTTGATATATTTACTGTTACAACTAAGGCTTGCATGTTTATTCTACCTATACTTACCTGTCTATCTAATTTTCCCCTCACTAGACAGAGTGTGCCCCTCCATGGAGACTATTTATACCTACAAGACCTCCTTCTTATTTGTATGTGCTGCCCATCTGAGATTTAATTCGGGACAGCAATTTGGGGTGAAGGCAATCTGATAAACAGACAGAGCACACTCAGAGGCTAATTTAAATGGAAGGGAACATGTGAGGTTATTGACTGAA
Organism: Ascaphus truei; assembly: GCF_040206685.1. Taxonomy (NCBI): domain Eukaryota; kingdom Metazoa; phylum Chordata; class Amphibia; order Anura; family Ascaphidae; genus Ascaphus; species Ascaphus truei. Next base: position 32,161,103 of record NC_134494.1, read on the forward strand.
TTTACCTAATAAAGCAGCAACAGCAGTATTTCAAAACCTTCTGCACTCTTTGTACTGCAGGTGTGAACAGCACCTCTAATAAACCTGCATAGTATTCGGAAGCAACTTATGTAGGGGCAGCATTTTGGCTGCCACTGATAAATTATTTCCAGTAATCCCCCTTCTGTTCTGACATCTAGTCTTCAACTACTATCTTCCATCACACTAAAGATACTGGTATGGATCAAGTTCAAGGTTGAAATAATATTTGAGACGCCGCTCGTACCTGTATATGCTGTTATATATTTATTTATTTTAACAGCAAGGAGACACACGGTCCCCCCATGGGGTTATCTTTATATGGTATGATATTTACTCACCTGAGAGTACAGATCAACTAAAATAAATTAGTATCTAAACTCTAACTATGGTATTAATATTTTATATTAAAAGTGACATTTTATTGGCTTACAATCATTTCGACCACACTTTGTCCATTTAGTGGTGTGTGTGATATATAGGGTCTCTCTCCGTGCGTGTCTCTCTACACTCACCTTATTTATCCTCAAGTATCGCCTGGGATGCATGCACGTGTTCCCCTTCTGTATGTCCAGGCTGAGAGAGGATTCTCTGTGCATTCATTTATAAAGGTCCCTGTAAGAATGTTTTAGAGACTTAGATATGTATATGAACTATAACTGCCTCACCGAAGGAACATATACATTATGCATTACGGCCCCAGCACGTGCTGCATTCTATCAGCTTTACTCATGGTGAAGAACCTCTCTCTCAGTGACAGGAAAATGCCCACTTGTGATGCAGTTATAGATGGCGCCTATATGATCTTTTAAAGGTAATTAAAAAAAATAAACAATATCCTGTCACAGCTAATTGGATTCCAAATGATCAGAATACCGAAGGGTTAAGTTGTATTTTATATTAAAACTTTTATAAAGTATTCGGCCTGTTTCCTAAATGGTACATGGCCGCCGTGACTTATCACAGAAAGAAAAGGATTATTTCCCACTCCGCTGGAATCATACGTGATGGTTTCAAGGAGGATGGATTAAAAGAGTGCACCCCGCAGAGTGCTCCCACTACAAAGGATAGGAGAGATGACCTCCTTTAGCTTCTCCTGCCACGGTGAGGAGTGGATCTCTTCCTGCCACGTTGAGGAGTGGACCTCCTCCTATGCCAGCAGTACATTTTTGCTTTCACAAAGTGCTCACAGTGTACGGATCTTTTTTTTTGCAGAAGGGCACATGTCTGCTTGCAACTCCCACGTTATTCCCAGCATCAACAGGGTTCCTCTATATCTGGGTTTTTTATTTCATGAAGAAGACGAGCGCACAAATTCATGGCCGGACAGTCAACTATCCGTGACTTTTGTCACCAAGACCTCATTCACCTCCGGGAACTTGATGCACATCAACCTTTCCAAAGAAGATGCGCGACTGCCGTTTGTTCCTGCTCCAGGGTCTGTCTTGGGGTCAGACTCCTGGGGTGGTGGAGGATGCCTCTCTCTATCTGTCTACCATCTAATGCACAGCTGTCCTCTCCTGCTGTGATGTACCCAGCAATTTCTTTTGTCCTGTTCTCTGTGTCCTTTCTGATGTTCATGTTGAAACCCCACTTCTCCACTCCTCGGATACCCCACTCCTCAGATACCCCACTCCTCCACTCAGAAACCCCACTCCTCTGCTCATCAGATACCCCACTCCTCTGCTCTTCAGATACCCCACTCCTCTGCTCTTCAGATACCCCACTCCTCTGCTCCTCAGATACTCCGCTCCTCAAATACCCCATACCTCTGCTCCTCAGATACTCCACTTCCCCGCTCCTTAGATACCCCACTCCTCTGCTCCTCAGATACCCCACTCCTCCACTCTTCAGATACCCCACTTCTCCGCTCCTCAGATACCCCACTTCTCCACTCCTCAGACACCCCATTCCTCGGCTCCTTAGACACCCCACTCCTCTGCTCCTCAGATACCCCACTTCTCAACTCCTCAGATATCCCACTTCTCTGTTCCTCAGACACCCCACTCCTCTGCTCCTCAGATACCCCACTCCTCCAGTCCTCAGATACCCCACTCCTGTGCTCCTCAGATACCCCACTCCTGTGCTCCTCGGATACCCCACTCCTGTGCTGATCAGATACCCCACTCCTATGCTCCTCAGATACCACACACCTGTGCTGATCAGATACCCCACTCCTGTGCTCCTCAGATACCCCACTCCTGTGCTGATCAGATACCCCAATCCTCCGCTCCTCAGACACCCCACTTCTCCACTTCTCAGACCCGCCATTCATCTGCTTCTCACACATCCCACCCATCTGCTCAAAAGTCATTACAACTATCTCTCCATCCCTCTTACACTCTCTCACCAGAGGATAAATGAGCAAACAAAATTTAGGTGACAGATATACGCACTCGCAGCACCCTAAGCAACTCACTGCACTACACTAGAAATGAGTGACATGCGCAAGGCTGTGATTATACAGATGCAATGCGCGCACGCATCTATTACATTACATTTGCGACGTCGCAGAGCTACATGTGCACAAGCACATTCTTCTGCGAGCGCAACTGCAGGGGAGACAAGACTACATAGTTACATAGTAGATGATGTTGAAAAAAGACGTACGTCCATCAAGTTCAACCTATGCTAAATTTAGACAACAGATACTTTATCCTACATCAATACTTCCTTATTGATCCAGAGGAAGGCAAACAAAAAACCCCAGATATCCAATGATATCTCATAAGGGGAAAATAAATTCCTTCCTGACTCCAAGAATTGGCAATCGAATTAATCTCTGGATAAACATCCTTCCCATGTATACTTATTTATTTGGTATATCCCTGTATACCTTTCCATTCTAAAAAGATGTCCAACCTTTTTTTGAACAAATCTATTGTATCTGCCATCACAGTCTCCATGGGAAATGAATTCCACATTGTAACTGCCCTTACTTTAAAGAACCCTTTCCTTTGTTGCTGGTGAAATCTCCTTTCCTCCAACCTTAACGGATGGCCACGAGTCCTTTGTACTTCCCTTGGGATGAAAAGTTCTTTTGAAAGCTCCTTGTATTGTCCCCGAATATATTTGTATATAGTTATCATATCCCCTCTTAGACTCCTCTTTTCTAATGTACATAAATCTAATTTAGCAAGCCTCTCCTCATAAGTTAAATTGTCCATCCCCTTTATTAATTTGGTGGCTCTTCTCTGCACTCTCTCTAGTTCCATTATGTATTTTCTAAGGAGTGGTGCCCAAAATTGTACTCCATATTCGAGGTCTGGTCTTACTAATGCTTTATAAAGGGGCATCATTATGTTTACTTCCCTTCCATCCATTGCCCGTTTAATGCAAGATAAGATCTTGTTTGCCTTTGCAGATACTGTATGGCTTTGGGCACTATTGCTAAGCCTGCTGTCTACAAGCACTCCTAAATCCTTCTCCATCAAGGATTCCCCCAATTTATCCCCATTTAATTTGTAAGTCACCTGTTTATTCTTGCATCCCAAATGCATAACCTTACATTTATCTGTATTAAACCTCATCTGCCATTTACCTGCCCACGTTTCCAGTCTCTCCAAGTCCTTCTGGAGATAAATTACATCCTGCTCTGATTCTACTACCTTACACAATTTAGTATCATCAGCAAAGATGGAGACTTTGCTCTCGATGCCAACCTCAAGGTCATTAATAAACAAGTTAAAAAGCAAGGGTCCCAGTACCGATCGCTGAGGTACTCCACTCACGACTTTAGCCCAACCTGAAAATTTTCAATTTATGACAACCCTCTGTTGTCTGTCCTTTCACCAGTTTTCAATCCAGGTGCATATATTATTACTAAGTCCAATTTTCTTTATTTTGTACACCAACCTTTTGTGTGAAACCGTATAAAAAGTCTTTGCAAAATCTCAGTAGACCACATCAACTGCATTACCCTGGTCTAAATTCCTAGTTACCTCCTCAAAGAAACAAACAAGGTTAGTTTGGCATGATCTATCCTTCATAAATCCATGCTGACTATTATTAATAATTTCCTGCTTTTATTCCTATGCAAATATCATTTTTATTGCATGAGGTGAAATTGTTTGAATTCTCTCGGGAAGAGTTCTTAAGTTTGTGTGAATTGCAGAAGCTGCTTTTTCAGAATATATTAAACAGGGCCCTCAATTGCAAAATGCAGATTCTCAAGACATTATTTGGGGATAAGGAATGATATTTAGTGAAATATATTTGAGGTTTTCTGCATACATGTTGACAATACCGGAAACAAGGATTTTTAAACAACTATTTTATTTATGATATTTTAATGCCTCCAATAAAGCAGATCCAGGAAAATGTGGGTCAGTGTCCAAACGGTTACTGTTGTATGCGTTTTCCAATGGGGCCGGAAGTGGAAGACATATGCATTCCACTAAGATCAACAGGAAGTGCACTGCTGGCCAACTTAATTTTTGCACAGGCTTGGGGCAATTGTATTTCTCCATTGCTCCTTCAGGTCATTCTTTTTGGATTGGGACAGGGTAAAGCCAAGGTGTGGGCCCTGATTTGTGCTAGGAATAATAAACCATGGGAGAATGAAATAGAAATCCCAATCTAACCAATCGAATCAAAATCATTCGCTCCGGGACCTGTACCGCACAGCAAGCTCTGAAGCAGAAATCCTTAGTGGGCAGCACATCATTTTCATATTCCACACTGTGGATGGTGGCACTGACAACACTTTGAAGACCCTCCTCACCCCAGTGTGGCTTAATTATTAGTATTGGTGGAATCGCCAATGTTCAGGATGGGCCCCCGGAGAACCAATAATTAGGGACAATGCCATTACATGCTTGGGTTGCACACGTTTTAAACTGGATGCGTTCAATGATGTTACAACTAGTGACTGGGTAGTGGCCCATTTAAAATCTCATACACACCAAATACTAAAGTGAAGAAGAACTAAAGTAAAGGGAGAAGCTCAATTAAGAATAATGGAATATCTGCTTTAAATTGATACACGATTAGATGGACTGAAATTTTGACAGATATAATTCAATTTAAATTCACACACAGTCGTCAAGCTAGTTCACATATGCCAGCCGGATGTTTTCCATACATCATTTTTATAGCTGTTATTAATCTGTCCTCAGAACATATATTTAGCATATTTATCTTCCAAGCAAATAGCTATTGAACACACATGGAGGGCTATTCTTTAAGCTGGGACAGTGCCGATTAAAACAGAAACACCCAGTGACGTCAATCCCCAATTGGTACTATCATAGTTTAATGAATAACCACCACAAACTGTTCGGAATAGCTGGATATATAACCAGAGGTTTTTTTTAAATTATTTTACTCCACGTGAGCTGTGTCACGTCCACTAGTAAAAAGTGCCTTCAAATGAACGCCTCTCAGGACCCCCTTTTATAAATCGTTTGGTTCTGCAGGAACCCACGTCAACAAATAAATCTGTCAGGCGTGAGGTGGCATAACAGAAAACAAAGAACACCAGATACACATCCAATATGACAAATCATTTATTTTAAATATATATGTTTCTCTTCTTCTCATAAGTATTGCCCAGTAATGTTAACGACAAAAAAGACACAGCGCAAAACGCTCAGAGTGAAATACGTTTTAGTTAAGTAAAATACTAACAACGGGTAAGTATTCTGCGTACATCAGATTGAATAATTATAGGCATATAATGTATCGAGACATGGGTTTGCCGGACACCGGGTACAGAGCTGTTCAGGAGCGACGTCGCCATCTGTGCACCCTTCATAGAATTTCGGATGCTTGGATCTCCTACAGGTTGGTGGCCTATCTCACGATGGCACAAAAAAAACACTTGGTAATCAGCGCCCCGTCAGGTGGATCCTTCCAGACTTCGGTGTGCGGTAGCACCCTTGATTAGCGTCTCTGGTGTTTTTTGTACAGACTCCCAAAAGCTCGGTGTGTGGTGTAGAAAGTCTCAGGTGCTCAATATCACCAGATCTCCCCTCACCAATGCAGGCTCAGTCTATGAATGGTAAAACCCCAATAAGGGGAAGGAGGAGGGGGGGTGGGAGAAATTTGGCAGCACTCGGAAGACGAAAGTGGAAATACCCACACAGTTTTAGTCCTGAGCAGTTCGGAGCTCAGAGCACACACCGGTAGGGCTGACGCTGTAGAGCGTGACGACATGGTAGGGCGCCGTTAGTTTGCGGCTAAGCACAGCAAAGTGTAACCAAACAAACAGCAAAACAGCCACACAGTGAAGATGCTGCAGATGCCGAAAAGATCAAATGATGGCCATTAACAAAGGATTTAAAATCGAGACATCCTACATGTTTCGTAGCATAAACGCCACTTCCTCAGGGAAGACATGTTAAGCCTGCAACCACATGTTTTGGCCAACAGACTGAAGTAAATGACCCGTACTTATGAGAAGAAAAAACATACAGAAATGAACTAAATCATTGACCTTATTGGATGAGTTCTGATGCTTTTGTTGACAGTCCCAGTATCGCTCCAGCTGGCACCATTAAATATATAATAACGTGGACTTGGGGTTTGAGCTTCCTACGGACGTGTATTTCGTATTGCGAGGTGGCACTAACCTCTCTAATGGATTTGTTTCACATTTAGTAAGACCCACCCCAAAACACACCTCTTTAACAAAGTTTACGGGTAGCTCCATGGCTGATACTATACACCTCACATCGACCTTGACCCCTTGCAGACGCACTTACCAGAACGCCCTCCTACTGCCTCTGTACGTTCTTCCTACTTACTACTTAGATTGTAAGCTCTTCAGGGCAGGGACTCCTTTTCCTAATGTTACTTTTATGTCTGAAGCGCTTATTCCTATTATGTGTTATATTATTATGTCACGTGTTTTTCTGATGTGCGGCACAATATACATAAAGATATAATACATATACTCAAGCAGAAAACAATAGATTGCATTGCTCTTTTAGAAGACTTTTACAGCCTAAACTTTTATCTGTGTATAACGTCTGCAAGGTTAGGGCTTTATGCACTTTATAACCCTGCTCATGTAGTGCCTGAACATCCTGTATTCAAAGAGCTTCAAAGCCAGAGGAGGACATTATGGAGTGATACGTTGGTGGGTTAAAGAGTCTCCGTCTCTATAATGTGCTGAACTTCTCAACACACTAATTCAAGATGTTGCAATTAATTAACCCTGGGGCTCTCAACAGGTCAAGTTTTTAGGATATCCCTGCTTCAGCACAGGTGATACAGTCGAAGACCCAGCCACTGATTGAGCCACCTGTGCTGAAGCAGGGATATCCTGAAAACCTGACCTGTTGGTGGCCCTTGATGACTGGAGTTGGTCACCCCTGAATTAGCTATTTAAATCTGACAAAAACATAGCAAATTGTTCACTTGGTTTCATGCTGCAGCCATGGGGTCTTATAAGCACATTTAAGTATTAGGGTACCCGGCGACGTTCATGCTGAGATTACCGGTCGTGATTTTTTTCAGGTGTTAAAAAAGGCAAACAATGTGTCGCTTCGCTTCATGGCACCGCCTTGACAATTTGCATCGTGGGGCAGGGTCTTTAAATCCTCTCTTGTCTTAGGCTGCGTCCATAGAGGGGGGAGCCGCGCTCCTCCGCGCTGACGCTGAGGCTCGTCTGCGCAATCAAGAACTAGCAGACGAGCCAGCGTGCGCGATCGGGAGGCGGGGGGAGGCGGGGCACTGACGTCACTGGGCCAATAGCCCACGAAGCGCCGACGTCAATGTCACGGCGCCGACATCACGGCGCCGTGACGTTGACGCTGCTTCGCTCTGATTGGAGGTTTTCACCCGAGAGCGCGCTCAGAAACAGGTTCTGCTGCCGGCTGAAAATCCCTGCGCCTCAGCACGCCTGCGGGAGCCCCCTCTAAAGACATCCTCATTGAGGATGACGGGGCTCATCGCGGAGCGTCCGCACGGCTCACCGCTGACTGTCCCTCTATCGACTCAGCCTTAGCTGGCGTTCTCTCTGCCCTGAGTTTTGTAGTCATATACTGTAAGACATATTGATATTACACAACTGAGCAGTGGAATTACCAGACCGTCACCAAGTCGCAGCCTAGAAGTCTGCAGAAGAAAAGTCCTACATGGGTGGCAAGTGATACATACACGTTGTTCTTAATAATTAAGGTCACCAATAAATCGCTTGATTGAAACAAAAAAAAAAAGAAAAAACCTGGGCGGTAATAGAAAACATTCGGAGAAGCTGCATAAAAACAAAAGCAAAAAAAAATGTAATTTGTGAAAAGCAGACTCATTACAGCTGGGGAACTCATTCTCTGCATGAACAAAAGTCTTCCAGTGGAGAGATCCATGCGACATTTTATTAAAGGAAAGTTGGCTTCAAAGAGGTTCGCCCTTGTGGGAATGATGCTGGGATGCGAATAATTATACAGCAGAGCAGATTGTTACACAGCTGAATATAGCATTTGTTTTAATCATGTTGACCACATTTCAAATCAAGAACTTCCCAAGGCTGCTGTAAAGTGAGAGTGAAGGGGACAATTGGGGGCCTCGTTTTTATAGGGGACTTAGTGGGGTTAACCCATCTGCGACCAAAGGGGCACAAAAATGTCGAAATTGCCATCTTGTTAGGACAGAGGTTGTGGGCCATATCTACCAAGTAGTGGGACGCCTACCAGCGCTGGAGGATACCTTACAACCAATTCCATTCAATTAGGCTGTAAGGTGTCTCCCAGCACCGGAGTGTGTGTTATGGCAGAAGGCTGCTTCTGCAAGTAAATATTAGGTTACCGTGCTTAGTAAACATGGGCCTAAGTCATCTCATGTTTGTGTGTCACGTGCGTTTCTTCCTGGTAACATTTCAATACTTCCTGTATTTTATTTGATATTCCCAGTATTTTGCATGTCAACCGTATTTAGCGCTATACAAAGTTGCCTTCTGAGGGGGTAATTATTGAATAATCATGGTAGCTGGAACTGCATAAAATATATTGTCCCAAACTGTCCGTGAAATGTCTGTAAATATAATGTGATGTGTTACAATGTATCTGTCATTAGAACTCGGTGCCTTGGAAACGAGAGGTAGCTCTCAATGTATTACCTCTTGGTAACACATTTTATAATAAATAAATAATAAATATCTAATACTGCTTTAGTTAATGATGCTACTACAAGTAACAGTGTAACTATTTTGTATTTACGAAGTAAACCTAGCCCAGGGGTGTGCAAATTTCTGGTGCTGGTCTCCTCCATTGCTCGTGCCCCCCCCCCCCCTTACCTGTGTGCTGGCGTCAGATGACACCGCAGGGTCATTTAACGTCACGTCCTGTGACCCTGCGGCGTCATTTGATGCCGCGTTGGCATGGCGACCCATCACCTGAAGCCGGCTGAATCATGGTAAGTGAGCTGCAGAGGCCTTGCGCGGTACCCCGGCATTTAATTGAAATGCCTTGGGGAAGAGCGCGAGGCCTCTAACTGCCAAGCCCCCCCAAAAAATCTCACACCCCCCCAGTTTGCTCACCCCTGAACTTATTTTAAGAAGGCAATCCAAGCAATATCCTACATGTGTTTTTGTAAATAAACGAGTCCTGTAGTATTAGATAAAACTTACTGAATTTTTTATTATTATTCAACTCTTGTCTTAATGCCATTATTAATCAGCTTTAATATACTGAGCATCCTTTGATTGCTATAGCAGGTTTTAGCCCACCTTCCCCAGCAGTGCAAGATCTTTGTAACACTTTTCTGTTTGTGATAATTTGTTGCCAATGTTCCCAGCAGTTTGAGCTGCAAACTGTTACAATAGATAATGTTACCTTAGTAATATAAGGCCGTGCCTATAGTGCTGTCGATGGCGACACGGCGGTTGACGTCACCTGTCGCCGTCGCCACCGGCGAAAGTTATGTTTCGCCGGGGGTGGCGGGGTCGCAGGATTCCGGCAATTTGATTTGTTCAAGGGCCGTCACGTGACCCCACAGCCCTTGAAAAATCTAATTTTGCCAGCTTCCAGTTTCCGCGACGGCGACACCGCTCTGTCGCTTTGTCGCCGTCGCGTGCACTATAAGGACTGGATGAAACTGGAAGGGAGCCATTTAGTGAACCCTGGAAAGCAGGATCTGTGCTGATCGATCACTGGAGAACTAATTGATCAGCAGCTTAGGAAATTAATTTTCAATAATGGTAATCAAAGGCTGCGTATATTAAAACAAAAAATTATTATTTTTAGTGCCTCTTTAAAGACGTTTTTTATTTCATTTAAAAAAGTATTTTTGTCTTGCTGTCCTGTTCTTCACAATATCAATGAAGTATAAACGTTTTGCAAATAGAGTTTCCCCCCCTTGTTTAACAGAAATACTCTCTTTAAAACGACACAGTACAACTGATTTTTTAAACAGCAGTGACGACCCCTTGTGTTAGAGTTCTGAAGTCCCAGCGTATGGTTATCAAGTCTCAATAATCCAGTGAGCATGGTTTAGCAGTTCTGTCCCCAACAATTCCATGGCAAGAGAGTCATTGGGACTGTAGTGGTGGTCATACCCCTACAGAACCCGGTCATCTAATTCCTGAGGGCCTTAGGGGTCGATGGCTACATTGTACGTGTAGCAGTTGGGTAAAAGTAGTCTGGTAAATGATAGGGCAGTAGTGAAATCCAGAGGCTGCAGAAGGCCCGAGTGAGAGCAGGCAGTGAGGCAGACACTTGGGGCCCACATCTGTTCTTGAGACTGAGCCTCAGAAGATCTCTCAGGAGAAAGGTTATCTGACAATCAGAAATCTTTGCATTGCGTGACTGGTGACACTTTGTTTATATGAAACATTTTAACTGGCTTCATATGTATCTGGTCTTGGAGAAAGTATGTTATTAAAACACACCACCTCAAGTCCTAGAGCTGTCACAGACATCCACCAAGAGAAAACAAAAATCAACTTTTCCCCATAGTGCAGACGGAGAGATCGCCTTCTCGTGAACCCAAGGGATGAAAAAGACTTTGTGATACCATCATTTGAACTTTAACCCGCCCCAGTGTTTTTCTTTCCAAATCATGTCCCTATTTCTGGGTTTTTTCATTTTTTTTACTCCCGCCCGCCCTTCGTTTTGCCTGGAGCTGAGGTGAATCTGTGTAACAACCACAAAATGAATTCTCTCTCTTTCTTCACCACGGTTCCCTTCTTCACCTCCTGTCTTCATCCTGCTTTTTTACTTCCTGGTCAGGGTTGTGTTGTCATAGCTGTGACCCCTGACCTGACACACCAGCCCCCCTCAACCCCTCCCCCCCCCCCCAAAAAAAAGTTTATTAACTAGAAAGCGAAGACTGGCCAAAGTAAATAAAACCAAGGAACACAGACCAGTGCTAAGCAAATGATTCTAGGTGGGTTTTGGATGCATGAATTTCAGTGGTCGGTAGGTTTTTTTCCCTGGGAGTTAGTGATGTCTTAAAGCAGAAATCCTGACTCGTTTTTTTACAGGCTGTGGACCACGGGGATCCCCTTGAGATGAACCGGTTTATTTTCAGCTCTGGGGATACCTGGTTTCTCAAGATACTTACTGCTGAAGATAGCAGTGTCTCTGCCCCTCCATGGGGAAACAAAATGGCAGACCTCAACACTGCTGCTTCCTATTGGGTGGCCATTTGAATCCCTAGGATAAACCTTTAAGTAATGGCGGTAACTTCACCGGAAAGTATGTGCAGAGCCGTGGGGTGTCCCCAGAGCTAACAATAATGTCTCCCCCTGGCCCTCCCCTCGAAGTTTAAAGCTGCATTCTTGGTGCATCCTTCTCATTGTTACCTTGTTCTATACTTTGGGTGACACACCGGGATGGCGTGTTGGGTATCACAACGCCCTAGCTGAGCATCTTCGGTTTAGTATCACCATCCTGAGCTTAAGACGTTTTGTTGAAAAGAGATTAACAAAAATGTTTTTCAACACATAGTATGGAGGAAAAGTCTAGGAAGCACGGATATAAATAATGCAGAATATATCATATACAATGCATGTACCAAGCGCTAGCTAAGGCAATATGGGCCCTTTTTTACTAAGCGGTGCTATGGATTAAACCCCCTTCCTGCACAAGGAGATACCTATTCAGGTGAATGAGCCATGGGAGGCATAGCATCTCTTAATAAACGTGACCTTATATCTGCATGAGATAAGAATGTGCAGTGATTTAAAAGCTTTCCAATCTCTTTCAGTCAGCCTATAAAGCTGAGATTTAAGATGCCTTGTAACCCCCTCCAGCAGTGAAAGGGTCAAAGCATCAGTTAAACCTTTCAGCAGAAAGGATGCTGGGAAGCGAAATGAGATTAAAGCGGTGACACGGCAACCCTGCACTGATCCTCAGGTCAGGACGGATGCCTGTGAATTGAAATATCAGTTACTGTCACAGCAAGGAGCCCAGGGGTGGCTGATTCCCCCCAGCAAAAACCCTCTTTAAATAAACACATCTCAAAGTAAAACCTTTCCCCGCCCTCCTCCCCCCCCCCCCCCCCCCACCCTGCCAAGAAGTCCTCACATCCACTAAACAACACTTTGCTGGATAAAACGTTGTTTTGGCTTTCTCCGAGCTGAGCAGTAGGGAAGGACACAGGTCTTTGGGATTTCAAGCCTTCCGTGCGAGACGCCAAAGGAGCATCATGGGAAGTGAGAGAGCACATGAGCAGCTCGGGGAATCCTGGAGCAGGGAATATTATATGGGCATTGTAGGCGATGCGTGCAGAGGTGAAGACAAGGAGGCCTGTTTTAGGAAAAATAACGGTCGGTTTTTATTCAGCCGGAGTTTTAGCTTTTGCTTCCCAAAGTTCAGCAATATAAAGTATAGGCTTTTCCTAGCCAAAGTTCAGTAATATAATGTATAGGCTTTTCCTAGCCAAAGTTAAGCAAGATAAAGTATAGGCTTTTTTTAAGCTTCCTGTAGACGGACGTTCACAGAGGTACACACTTGGAGTCGTTTATAATGTGAAATTATAATAAGGCTTTATTGTGCCTTTTCCTTTTCATCAGGAAATTATCCAAACACAGGGGGGGGGGGGGGGAACTTCTATCCACCTGGGAGTATTTCTAGTGAACTCCTATGCAATTAATTCACATCTTCGTTAGTTAAGCAATTCTCCCAACCCCAATCACATAGCATGCAATAAGCAGATATAAGCAGTCTTTTAAGAATGAAAGTCTTATCTGTTCCTTGTGGTTTGGAGGGAAAATCTTCACTGTCCCTGTTCAGCTCCCTTGTCTCCAGGGTTGGTCAGCATACAGGTTTAGAAGTTTTCCCTGTGTCTTGAAAGCAGCTCTGCTATCTTTTTGGCAGAGCTCAAGACAAGTGCGTCTCTAAGTTCAGCTCAGGTGTCAGCTAAAGAGTTCTCACTTCCTGTTTCAAAAGAGAGGCTTTCTAAGCCATCTAATCAAACAGGTGGTGTTTTGTTAATTGACTAAGAGCAGTTAACCACCACACTACTGGATTAGAGGCACATTACCTGAACAGGGATAAGTCCCCTGTTACACTTCCCCAGCGTATGACAGTCTATATACGTCTACACACATCTACATAGAAACAGTGTCCCTATGCATTTCAGACATATATATATATGGCCTCATACACTGGTGACCCTAGGAATCAAGGACACCCACATGTGGTCTGTATGTAGACCAGGGAGAAACACTTCTCTTTCCTGCCTTTTAAACCCTTGTTAGACTCAGGTCATTAGCAGTCCTGCCTAGGGCCACGACAGGGGGGGGAGCCAGGACAGATCTCCCTGGTCCGGCAGGTGCGAGGGGCCTGGTCCAACTTCTGCGTCCAGCTGCCAAGACCTGTGCAGCCACAAGCTCTCCCCTGACTCTCTCTCCTCCCTCTCATTCGCCGGTGCACGCCGGAAGCTGACCCGGACATCCATCCAGGCCCAGCTTCTTGTGCGCACTGGCAGAAGAGAGACCCGGCGTTGGAGAGAGAATCAGGCCTATAGCTGGTGACAGGTCCACTGTGGGAGAGGGGCCTGCAGGAGCTGGGGAGATCCAGGGCCCGATGGCCTCAGACCACCAGCAAGGTAAGTGTGTGTTGCATTTTGTGTGTGTGTGTGTTGAATTTTGTGTGTGTTGCACTTTGTGTGTTGCATTTTCTGTGTGTGTTGCATTGCGTGTGCGTTGCAGTGTGTGTGTATTGTATTTTGTGTGTGCGTAGAAGGGGGAGGGTAATTATTGTGGGGGGGATTGTGTGGGTATCAGGGAGGTGGAGGGATGGGGGAATGGGGAATGAATGTGAGGACGGCGGGCGATTGAGAGGGCGCAATTGAATGAGAGGGGGGTAATTAAGTGATAGTGGAGGTTGGGGAGGAGAGAGAATGAGCAAAATACATGGGGAGAGAGGGGAGAGTAGAGGAGGTGGCTCATGAGGGTGTGAAAGGGCGGGCAGCTTGCAAGGTCGCCGACACGTGGTAAGGGGTTCTCGGTCAAAACTCTAGTCCTGGGCTCCAGGATATATGTAGGTGGGCCTGGTGATGCCTTCCTCCAGGCAGGGATTAATCCCTTCCTGGCTTATTCCCAACCGCTTTAGCTGTTGCAAACAGGCTTGCCCGTGTTAATCTCCCCCCATTTGTGAGTTGCTAGGGCTACTCACAGCCGAAACCCATCCCTCCACTCCCTCTCGAGACATAATTTAGGTCAAAAGAGAATGGGTGGAGGGAGAGATAGCACCCAGCTAACCTGGGGTTTGAATCTTACCTTTTCTTCATTGATTTCCAGTCCATCAAAACCCCACTCTTCTCTTCAGTCTTTTCTGTGTTTTCCACACTTTCTGACTTCCGATTGGATCTATGGATATAGTTCTCCTTAGTGCTAGGTCTTTTCCGAAGACCATCTTCATGCCTATGAGTAAGTTTGTTTTTCACCTTTGGGGGAATTATCTGGTACTCAAGACATGAAGCGCAAACAGGTCGTGGTCACCATGTGTAGTCATGGTTGGAGAGAACACCAGTGAAAAAGTCCTTGTAACCTGTGCACTCGAACAGTGTCTCTTCAAGTACTCACTCTAGCTTGGCATGCTTTGCCCATTTTCGTTCCTCTCTAGGCTTTTAGGGCAGTTAGTTCGGTCTGCCTCTATTGCTCGAGTTTTTCGAAGCACTGCTTTTCCATGATACGCTTCGCTTCCTCGACCCTGCAGAGGACTTCTCGCACCACCTCATCTTTCCATTTCTCCAACTCTTCTTTTGTAGACGTTTACATAGATACAAAGTGTCTCTATGCATCTGGGACATATACCTATGGCATGCACACCCATGTGTCCCTAGTAATCACGGACACCCACATGTTGTGTGTACGCAAACCAGGGATAAACAGAGAAATACTTCCCTTTACTGCCTTTAAAACCCTTGCTAGACTCAGGTGGGCTCATTAGTTGTCCTGCAGTCCACCATACAGGGATTAACCATTACCTGGCTGACAACCAACAGCTCAAGCTGTCGTAAACATGGTTGCCTCTGTTGCAGACATCCATTCATTAATGCCTTTGATTGTAAGCTCTTTGGAGCAGGGTTTCTCTTTGCCTTACGTTGTCATTTACCTGTTGCACTTATCTCCATTGCTTGTACATTATTCACTATGTACAGTATGTTAATTGAAATAAAATGACACATGCATACATAATGACCCCTAGAAAGTTCACCTCTCACCTTCACCAACTGCAAACGATGCTGCCTGCTCTTGATGTACTTACTCACCATGTTGTGAACCAATGCGCTTCCATGTACTCCCTGCCTATTGTATCTTCATGGCCACATTCAATATGCTGTGCAGACATGATGCCTTGTTAGAGAAGCATTAAGTCCCACCATATGAATAAAGCTTATCACTTCTTATAAAGGTCATAATATCTTAATTCTGAACCAATTAGACTCTATGCCCTTCAGAGTACAAGTTCCCATATCCCCATGTTTACTCTTAGACAGTATAAGTCAGGATATACATACTGTATACATACATATACATACAGGGGTTATCTATGCATATAGATTTTCGTACAAGTGAGATTTCTGACTTGTAAGAAGGTGACCCCATTAAAGTCCATGGGAAAAATTATTTGTGCAAAATGCTGATCCATTTAAGTCTGTGGGAGCAACTGATGTGTATACAGTATAAGGATGTCTGAGCACAATGAGAGTTACACCCTCACATGGTGAGTTGAGGTACTGTAAAAGACCTACTTTTTGATGTGGGTAGGTCATTGAGTGGTTGCTTCAGAGCTTTTTTTGGAATGAGATTAAATACTTCATCATGGAACGGTGGTGTATGGGGGGCTGCGACGTACACGAAATATGTGCTGCGCTATAATACATACGGGTAATATACCCCTCTCCCTTCCACACACAGCAGTATAATGCATGGCTGGCCACTCTACAGAACCCTTTTCCAAGCTGTGCACCGCCATGGTTCTAGGTGTCTCTGCTGTATTTGTGAGTTGGCTGGAGCACGCGGGTGGGACTCCTATTTTCAAGGATTTCGGGAGGATTCCGTGAGTACTTGAATACAGTACAACTGATTTTCATACCTACTTACTAACTGCACCATAAGCATTCAATGCATATAGTCTGTGACAACAGGGTTAATCCATCATGTGACACCCATTTCTTCGTGCGTCATCATTTAATCCTTGCCATTGTGGTGGCGTACAGAGCCAAAATTATGAAAATTGTGTCAGTGTCCAATGATTTCCGGACCTAACTGTATATATATAGAGAGAGAGGAAAGAGAAGAGAGAGCGCACACCCCATAGCGTAAAAAAGTACATTTAATGATGGGAAATCATAGTCAGACATTTTTGCCGCCCCACCATTTTGCCGCTCAGGCCCAGGCCTAATGGGAAATGCATCACTGTCTTCAGGAAATACTCAGCATGCATCTCTCCATATGTCTTGTGTTGTCTGAAGCTTCTGAATCATTTTCGCATTTAGGGTCCAATTTTCACATCCATATGTGACCAAGTGCAAAAAAATGGTGGGGTGCTCCTCTAAGAGGTATTAATAGTGATATTTAGCTATATTAAAGTGCACAACAACTTGTATATGAAAGTGCTCATGTATGTATAAGCGAAATAATATACAAAGTGTATGAAGTAAACGTCGCAGCTCAACCCTATAAAGAGAAGGTCCAAGTTTTCCTGAAGTGGATAGTACGATGTAGCTTTTGGGGAGCGCAGATGTCACCATATGTGGAAAAATATATATATATAATATAGTGTAGTAATTTCAAATTGAAACGACAAATACATACCCAGTTGTCGTTTCAATTTGAAATTACTACACTATATTATATAAATATATTTTTCCACATATGGTGACATCTGCGCTCCCCAAAAGCTACTTCATAAGTGACCGAGGGCAGAATACCCGGGTCGAAAGCTTTCCTCTTGAGGCAGCGTGGAAAGTTCCCTTGACAGATTGTTTTGTTTCTTCCAAATGCCCCATCCTAAATTTCTCCTATTGATTTAATTCAAAGGGTTCACATTCATTGATACTTGCCGGTCAAGGTAGACATAGTCTTTGACTTCATGTTCTTTTCCTTTATTATATTTGCAGAGTTTCTGCATTTCTCATACATCACTTTGGTCTTGCTGAGATTCATATGGAGGCCCACATTCTTACTTGCTTCGGCGAGTTCTCTGATTTGTTCCTTAAGGTCTTCTGGACTTGTGGCAAAACTAACAATGTCATCTGCAAATCGTAGGTGGCTCGTATTCACCATTGATTTTGATTGCTTTTCTTCCGAATTCAATGTCTTCAACATTTTCTTCAAGTGTTCTTGTCAAATGCTTTGGGGACATGGTGTCTCCCTGTCGCACTTCCTTATCTTGTTTGTATGTTCTTTTAATTTCATGTAGATTGTGTCCTGTCTCATATAATTTCATGTAGAAGTCCTAAACTCTCTTCATGATATGCAAGGATTTGCTTCTTTCAAATCACAAGTCATTTCTTCTTCTTCTTCTTCTTCTTCTTCTTCTTCTTCTTCTTCTTCTTCTTCTTCTTCTTCTTCTTCTTCTTCTTCTTCCTTAAGCTGTTATCTTTAATAGCCTTCCTCACCTTATCATAGTTACATTGTCTTACATCTTCAGTTATAGGTTTGTGGATTGTTTTGCACAGTTCTGCATAATCAATTCTTGTTCTTTGTCTTGGGATTGCTTCATATCTTGTTGCGTCCTGAGTAACTGCTTTGTCTCATCAGCTGTTTTCTATCCTGTTTTTTTGCTAGTGATTCCTCTGTTTTTTTTTCTGCACTTTCAACTACAATCTTCATACTGTACAGCCTTCATAATTGTTTGCTAAAGTTTCCCCGTGCATTTCGAGCAAACTGAAGTTTTTTCAGCTCTAGTTGAAATTCTCTACTCTCGTTCTTGAGGTTCTTGATGTTGGTTGTTTTCATCTTCCATTTAATCAGTTTTCTAGATCATAACTTTGCATTCAGATGTAATTTGTAGCGAACCAATCAGTTATCCCTCTTTGTGTCAAAACAGTGCAAAATTATGCAGTCTTCCATCACGTGTTTCTTGTTAGCAAGAATATAGTAAATTCCATTATGGATTCCATTGGGTCCATTACATTACCTTTTTCTATTTGGATTCTTCTTGAAGTTTTCACATTCTGCAAATTCAACCAATCTGTCTCCATGTCCATTCCCACTAAAGTAACCGTACTTACCACTGATGCTTCATATTTCTGATGGGCACCAATCTGTGCATTGAAATCTCCCATAATGATCTTGAGATGACAATTTCCTTTGTTGGTTAATTTAATTGTAGACGTCTCCCACTTCATTGGCTGCATGACTTGATGTTGGGGCATACACTTGGATTATTTGAAGCCTGTTTCTTTGTCAACTGAATGACGACTCTGACTGCTTTTTCTGATGAGCTTTCACTCTCCACTATGTTGTATCGCCATCTCTTGTTAACGATGGAGCTTACTCCACTGATTCTTCCATTATCTGCATCTCTGTAATATAATAGGTGTTTTTGAGCTCAATAAGGCCTTCATCTTTTCTTCTTAGTTCACTAATGTGAACAATATTCCATTGAATCATTCAAGTTCATCTTCCAGTTCTTGCAGTGCTGCTTCACCGGAGAGAGTTCGGCAGCTGTAGGTAGACAGATTGAGATTTGAATGACAGCTTTTGTTTAACCTCCAGGGATTCTTAGCCCCATCTGCCTTCTTCCTGAACCCTGTCAATCCCAGGGACAATCCAGCCTCTGGAGAATGAGGGCCATTGCTTTTCGGTGTGTTCCATATTTGGGGGTTGAGGCCTTACTTGCTATGTCGGCCTCATTTGCATGTTGGCATGTACCTTTCCCACTTTAGCCGGGTATATTGTTCAAGCTTTCAAAGTATGGTTAAACATATCAGCACAAGTGCCCCTATACATCTCCTATAACACCCGTTGCCACCTTCCAGACACAATTTTGAGGCTGTGAGATAAGGATTTGAGGGAAGGAGATGTGTGTGTGAGTGTTGAAAAAGCATCTTAATGGTAAGAACTCTGGCATTAAGCAGAAGAACCCAGTTTGAATCCCATTGCCAGTTCTCCCCGTGACACTTTGCAAATCACTTTAGGGAATATTTATCAACTGTATCTCCCAGCTGCAAAATAATGGAAAAAGTGGAGCAATGTGACAGAGTGATGGTGCAGAAAATAGGCGCTAAACTCTACTAGTGATCACTAATGATAAAGTGAAATAAATAAACAATATAATATTTAGTGACTTTAGTGACTCAATTGGTGCAAAAATAAAGTGATTAATTTAAGGTTGCGACTCCCTGCTCAAACCCTCTGGAAGGGACTGTCTTCACTGGTCCCAGAAGGTCGAATTGTACTCTCACAACCCAGGGGGAGCATATAGAAGAAAAGCCACAACAAGAAAAACAATCTAAGTGCAGACGGTAGAATCAAGTGTGTATTAGTTCACTGGATGTCTTGGCTCATATGTGCAGCCTACTCACAAGATAACAGTAGTGTATGGGCAACAACAGGTTACTGGAAATGTATCCAATCTTCTACACACCGGCATAGATTCACTCCAACCCGATTATCATTAGGATGATGGAACATGAGGACAGAGAAAAATACCCATGGTGCAGATCAATGATAAGACGGTAATCCTCTATAAAGAGACTTAAGAATGCGCACTTACAATAATAAAATGTTAAAACAGCATGTATTACTCTCAAGTGAATAGAGCATAAGTTGGATAGTGCCGAGGCTCACCCCACCGCCTCCGTTCTGTGTTGTGGTGGTTTCTACAGCACTCCGCCGTCTGCTGCAGTCCTCTCAGCAGCGTTTGGTAACTCGGCTTCGCTCGCAGTCTCCGATGCGTCACGTCACTTCCGGCAAGGCTTCTGTGATTGACGGCGGCTCGGCACCAATCCTCTCCAGCTCTGGGCAGTCCTACTCTACGCGTTTCGCCAATAGAGTGTTCGGCTTCATCAGGAGTAGATACTCCAGGGTTGTGAGAGTAAAAGTGGAGCAATAAAAATGCATCAGATTTAACAACTAAACAGAATACAAGAAGAAACTATTTTTCTGCACTTTAAAATAAAATGTGGTGCAGTTTTGCTTCATGTTTGTCCTTGTTTTGCAGCAGGAAGACTTTGAAACATACCCCTTTGATTTTACTAAAGTGCCGTGACAGTAAATTCTACGTTCTGCACTATACGAAAAAAATATATATATGTTATTATTATATGTACACGTTCACTCTTTCTGTGCATTCACATGTCTTAGACAGGTCTGCAACCCTGCCCTTCACCATTATCACCTAGCATACAGCGCTTGCACTGCAGCAATGGATTCTGGGAAGCGACATGCAAATGAGCACACAGTGCCACCTTTTGTCTCAAGACCACATTACATGGTTACACCCTTAAGCCAATGCATGCTGCTTGAAACACAGCTTTTATACATAGCCTGGGATGAGATGCAAAGCCAATAAACCCACTCACAGCCAGACTATTGTATATATATATATATCACCATCATCTATAGCCCTTGTCAATCCACTGCTGGATGAAGGCCTCCCCAATGACCTTCCAGGTACTGCGGTCAGGACCACCAACCGGAATCTTGGGGACCAGGACAAATGAAAGGAGCAAGGGGAAGACAGAGAAGGTATAGACCTGGATGTGGGGGCATGGGGGCGAGAGAGATATGGTGGAAGAAGGTAATGGGGGGGGGAGAAGATATTGAGGTGGAGAAGAAGATATTGGGGAGGCAGGAGGAGGTATTGGAAAGGCAGAAGGAGCTATGGTGGGGGGAGAAGGAAGTATTGGGAGGAGCTATGGGGAGGGAAGAGCTATGGGGAGGGAGATGGAGCTATGAGGGAGAAGGATCTATGGGGAGAGGGAGAAGGCGTTATGGGGTGGGGGAGAAAAAGCTATTTGGGGGGAGAGTAGGTATGGGCATGGGGGCGAGACATAGTTATGGGCCTGTATAGGTGGAGCCCAGAGGAGGGCACAGGACCACTTTGGCCTGCCTGGGGTCCTGCCGAAGGCCCAGCTGGAGGAAGAGATCATGTGCTGGAAAGAGAGGTCCATGTGCTGGAGGAAGAGAGGGGCCCGCCCATGTGCTGGAGGGAGAGAGGGGCCCGACCATGTGCTGGAAGGAGAGAGGTGCCCACCCATGTGTTGGAGGGAGAGAGGGGCCCACCCATGTGCTGGAAGGAGAGAGGGGCCCGCCCATGTGTTGGAGGGAGAGAGGGGCCCAGCCATGTGTTGGAGGGAGAGAGGGGCCCGTCCATGTGTTGGAGGGAGAGAGGGGCCCAGCCATGTGTTGGAGGGAGAGAGGGGTCCGCCCATGTGCTGGAAGGAGAGAGGGGCCCGCCCATGTGCTGGAGGGAGAGAGGGGCCCGCCCATGTGCTGGAAGGAAAGAGGGGCCTGCTCATGTGCTGGAGGGAGAGAGGGGCCTGCCTATGTGCTGAAGGGATAGAGGGGCCTGCTCGTGTGCTGGAGGGAGAGAGGGGCCTGCCTATGTGCTGAAGGGATAGATGGGCCTACTCGTGTGCTGGAGGGAGAGAGGGGCCTGCCTATGTGCTGAAGGGATAGATGGGCCTGCTCGTGTGCTGGAGGGAGAGAGAGGCCCGCCCATGTGCTGGAGGGGGAGAGAGGCCCGCCCATGTGCTGGAGGGGGAGAGAGGCCTGCCAAGTTGCTGGCATTGCTGGAAGGTAGGCCCAACTTGCTGTCCATCCCAGCCAGGCACCACAGAGTAGCAGAACCTGGGATATTTGTCCCAGCTGCACCCCCCTGTTGTCGGCCCTGACTGCGGTGGCAAGTCTCTCATCTCCATGTTGCTCCAACAAGTTTCCTAATTTAATCCTCCCATCTTGGCCTTTTGATATTCCTTGGAATTCAGTTGTGTTATCTTTGTCCAACGATGATCATTTCTTCTTGTGATATGTCGGGCCCATCGCCATTTCAATTGGTTCCCCCTTTGGGATTATATCACATACTTTTGTTTACCTCCAAATCTATACATCCCTTTTCCTGTCTCTTTGTGTAATAAACAGCTCACATCTCTTCATACTTCTTTTAGTTGTCCGAAGCGGTTTTTTAACAGAGAATTGAAGTAGGGTGTCTCCGGAGCTGAACCTCATTCATTGCAGCTCTGGGGATCCCCTGCTTCCTGAGATACAGACCTCCAAAGAGGGTGCTGGTATATCCGCAAAGTTTAAAGCTCCCGCATCGCTCAGGCCAATAGGAAGTTGAGCCTGATGATGTCACAGCGTCCTATTGGCCCACAGGGCGTGGGAGCTTTGAAACTCCGCCATTACACGAACCCTGCTAGCCGAGTGAGCAGTTACTGGCACCCGCTAAGGAGGTCTTTATCTCTGGAAGCAAGGGGTCTCCAGAGCTGAAATTAATGTGGTTCACCTCTGGAGACCCCCTTCTTCTATCCTATATTAAAAAAAAAAACGCATTTGCAAAACAATCACAAGTTAATGTGGATTGCCTCTTTAAGTCACAGTAAAAGGGTCTCTTCAAAGAGTGTCTTGTTTTTGTTTTGTTTTTTAAGTTACCATCCATTGGTACTTGACGGCCATAATTTCCAACTTCTTCTAGTTCTATTCAATTCATAGAGTTGACACAGTTGTTAAACATCACTTTTGTCTTGCTGGAATTCATATGGAGGTCCACCTTCTTATTTGCTTCGACAAGGTCTCCTGGACTTGTGGCAAAAATAACAATGTTATCTACAAATCCTATTTCTGTCCAGTTCAATGTCTTGAACAATTCTTAAGTGTTGCTGTGGAAAAGCTTTGGTGACATATTGTTCCCCCTTTTGTACACCCTTACAATTTCTTATCTTCGTTGTATCTTCATGTAGTTAAATGTCAATGTACACTTATTCAAGATGTTGAGTTCTTAATGCATGTAAATAGACTAAGGTGTACACAACATCACCTGCTTTTTTCAAAATGTTTGAATCCTAAGCTAGGTGGTACATTGTACTCATTACTTTGGGAAATTATTTATTGTACAATTTGGATGTGGTCTATTGAATTGTATCCACTGTGAAATCCCGCTTGTTCTCTAGGCTGGGCAAAGTCCAGGGTGTGTTGCAGCTGCATAGTTAGTATCTTTGTAAAAAAAAGTGATTGGAAGTAGACTGATTGGTCTGTAGTTCTTGAGGTCTTCTTTGTCTCCTTGGATGAAGATAACTATGGCATTACCCCATTCTGGAATTTTCCTTTTCTTCAATCAACATGTAAAAAGCTACTTCAATATTCCCCAGGGCTTTTATAGTCTCCATCAGTTTGATTGCCTTTGCTACTTCTTCTAGAAGGACACATGGTCCATCATTGGTGGCTTCTTCTTGCTCTTCGTCTTCTTGATTATGCCTTGTGCTATCTGTCTTATTGTACAATTTGTTGTACAAGTCCTCAACTCCCTTTCAGATAAGTGCACAGTCTTTTATTGTTGATCCATCATCTTGTTTGTGTGCGATGATTTGCTTCTTCCCAACAATGAGTCGCTGCTTCATCTTCTTTTAACTTATGTTATCTTCAATAGTCTTTTGCACCATATCTTATCTTAGGTGTGCGTGAGACTTTTTTGAGGGGGTGCAGCTCACTTACCCGGCTTCAGTCAGCTTCAGTCCACGATTCAGACCACACATCTCCATGGCAACGCAGCGTCAAGTGACGCCGCAGGGTCATGTGATGTGACATCACATGACCCTGTGGTGTCATTTGATGCCCGCTGCCATGGGGACAAAGCATCAAATAATGCCGTGGGTCACGTGTCGTCACGACCCCTCGGCGTCATTTGACGCTGATATAGAGGAAAGGGGGCGTGACACAGGAGGAGAGCAGGCGGGGGGGGGGGGGGGGCGCAGCACAGGACGTTTGCGCACCCCTGTCTTCTCATTGTCTTACATCTTCAGTTATACAGTTGCGGATCTTCTTGCATAGCTCTGTATATTCAGTTTTTGTTCTTGGGTCTTGGGATTGCTTAACTGCGTGGACTTAGCTGCAATTTTTTTAAATTGTGTTTGTATGAGTAATTGTGACAGTTCTTTCAACTACAATCTCATAATTGTTTGTGAAAGTATCCCCGATCAAGCTGAAGACATTTTTCAGCTGAAATATCCTGATTTTATTTTTGAGGTTCTTGATGTTGATTGTTTTTGCCTTTTTTTTAAATCAGTTTTCTTCTTTCCTTCTTTGCATTAAGATGTTATCAACCATCCGGTGATGAGATTTACTCTTTCTTTCACTAATGCTTTCATTGTCTCTGTCTGTATCTCAGCATTTTCTTCTCTCTCTCAAACCCTAGCCCTCCATCGACATTCATTGTCTCACTCACACATCTCTGTGTATAGTCATCTCCATCTCATCTCTCCTGTCTCTCCGCCTCTATTTCTCTATCATTCTCTTTCTGCTGCGCTCTCTTTATCTGACTCCATCACTCTCTCCTTCCCTCTGTCTTCAGTCTGTCTCTGTCCTTCTCTCTCCTCAGTCTCATCTTATCAAGTCATATGTTTCCCCAAATAAGTGTGGCGGTGCTCATCTCTGATCAGGAAGCGGACCTGCAGGGCTGAGGTAAGGATGCAAATAACCCGACCAGGGCCCTGGGAGTCCTGTAAGAGTATCCGTAGTCGGTATGGAAGCAGGGGTCAGGGCTGGCGGCAGAGTTGCAGAATACAGGCGACAGGCAAAAGGGCAGCCAGAAGGCAGCGAGGTCGGGGTCACGGTCTGGGGTCAGCAACAGGGAAATCCAATGAACAGGAAAGCCACAGGGATAGGCAAGCCACAGCAATAGGCACGCCACATGGAAGGCTCAGGAACGGGGAAGCCAATGGGAAAAGACAAGCCACAGGGAAGGCTCAGGAATGGGGAAGGCTCAGGAACTAGAGCCCAGGGTGGCCAGGAACACAGCTAAACGCATACAATGCTCGGGCCGGGACCTGGAGTTACTGGCTGCTATTTAAGCCCGGGAACAGGGGCAGCCAATATAGCAGGGTGCTAGTGATCAAAATGTCCACAGCAGCCAGGTAAGGGCAGGTTCCAGCTAAAGCCTGGACTGGAACCCTTACAATAAGCAACCACATCAAAGCATCTGGTCTCACTCGCAGCTCATACACAGGAATTTACACTCTTCACACGTCATCGAATCTGCTGGGTTTTCATCACCTACCATTGTACAATGTGCACTGAGGAAGCTGAATAAATACGCACGAAAATCTTCAGGGGAACCAGCCCAATTATTTAGAAAATGTATATATAGCCCATCATAAGTGGTGAATAGTCTCAAACCTTGTGATGTGCCAAAAAAAGCTTCACTGGTTTAGTCATTCCAGGGCCGGCTTGAAGGCGGTGCTATAAGTGCAACTGTACCGGGCCCCCACACCTTCAGAGGCACCCACACTCTCCCATCTTGTATAGCGGAGTCAGCTGTGAAGTCAAGGGTGCCAACCCAGTTGGTGATCACAGAAGACGGGCCCGACTTCCGGTGGGGCCCAACTTCCGTGTCAGGACTCCCTGGGTGGACTCTCTCCAGCTCGGGCGCCACAACAGCCCCACAGGTAAGGCGATGGAGAGCGTAAAAGGCCCCACACTTGCAGTTTGCAAAGGGCCTGCGATTTTCCAAGCCAGTCCTGCTTCTGTCACTGCATTACCCTTGAGTGACTCAATAGCCCGTCTCTCTCTTTTTGCTGACAGCCAATGGCCATTTGACCCTATGGTCCATGTCACAACATCATTCTGCATTGGAAGGCACATCTTTTTTGGCCATAGGACTCCTTTGTCTGCGTCACACTGCAATGAAGGGTCACATTTTTTTGGCCATGGGACCCTTTTGTCCTTGTTGTTGTGTCACAGTTTGGTTCAAAAGGGGAGAGTTTGTAGGCTCAGTAATTAGAAGGCCATGAACAGAGGTGGCCAGACATTCCTGCAAAATCAGTTTGGGATAATTCCAGCATGTGAAAAAGTCACAAAAATGGCAAAAAAAAAAATTTGGGGGGGGAAAAGAAACAAATGAATACGTACTGGTATTTTACTCTGCGGTTACAATTCACCCATGAAGTCCCAGAAATGTGTGGGTTTCATTGGAATTTTTTGTGTAACTTCATGAGTTTTTGTGTTCCATGTTTTGTAAAGGCAAAGAAAAAAAAAAGAGAAAAAACGGTGAAGAAAACTTACGCAAACGTTTTCGCTACTATGTCGCTGTCACCATCCAAAAAGCCAATCACAACGTTGCGCGTCTGTGGCTAGGAACGCAGGGGACCGCTCGTCAATTTAGCATCACATCCTATAATGTCTTGATTGCCCACGAAACACAGAGCTGTAGAGCTGTAATACCTGTAAGAACTAGTCATGAAGAGCCCTACATTCTTTTGCAAGAAGTGATACTTTTAATAACTTCATAGGAGGAAATACCTGCAGACTGCAGCTCCTTGCACAGCAAGGAACAGCTGGTCTCACGGAAGGGATTCGTGAACCAACATGAGGCCTTGTCATACATTAGTTGACATCTCATCATGTCACTGTGTGGAAACTGGGGGATTTATTGTTCCTGATATACTGTACAGAATATATATATATATATATATATATATATATATATATATATATATATATATATATATATATATATATATATATATATATATATATATATGGACTTTATAGGAGCATGTACTTATGTATGTGTATATATATATATATATATATATATGCACACACACATACATACACACAGACACACATATACGTACATGCTCCTATAAAGTCTCCTATGCAATTAGACAGTGCCTATGATGTATCCTCTCTAAGTCAGACCTGGTCAATCTGTCTCTGATTGAGTTAATGAGATTACTACATCCATTCTGATGTCGAAGTTACTGATACTCTAATGTGCTCCGCCTGCTAAATAGGCACAGATGCCCCAAGCTCTCTACTTCTCTCAATTCCCATCCCGGGGCCCCAGTAAACAGAGCTCAGATCCCTGGAGACCCTTCCACCCTTCCACTGTAACCCTTTCAGAACCAGGGTTTGCAACGTAAGCCATCCTAAAGCATCCCAACGGCATAAACATGGTGCAGTTTGGATATGCAAAGGTGGAGGAGGTCTGACTCAGGGGAGAGGTTAAAGGCCCTGGTATAAATGGGGAGAAGGCATGGAGTAGCCTCCCAGCAGAAGAGGTGTTTGAGCAAATAGAACAAAGAACAATTGTTTGGGACCTACGATCTTGTATAGCGGAGGAAGTGGCGTTAAGTCACGTAGACAGCACCAATGCTCATCCTTATTTCCAAAGATCCAGTTTTGTGGGAATCAAAATTACCTGCAGTATTTTAAGAAATAGCCCCTCCCCTCCAAAAAAAGTTCTTCGTTCTTCAAACACATGATCACTATTTTTCCCATGAAGGGTTTCACATTAACTGCCTTCCTGCCAGAGGGTCCAGCAACGCATTGCCAAGCAGGGGATAGGGAAGACTATTAGGGCCATATTACCAACAGTGTGTCTGTTGAGCATTATGTTGGCGCTAAAAGAGTTAAAACTTAAGGACTTTGTTGCTAAATCCTCCCTCCCAACCCTGTTCAGACTCTTATTTATCCAAGTTTCACCTATGCCAGGAGGCTGCACTCTTACCCTAGGTCACTGCACTGCCTCGGGCTACTTCCAAAATCCGTCTTCTACGGTTTCCATGGAAACCCTTCATCCTCCCCTCCTCACATGTCAGTCTCCCCCAGCAAAGCCCCCCCCCCCCCAACCCTTTAACTCCTCTTTGATATTGGTCCCTGCGTCCGCGGCTGAAGCCTCAAATTCCTCCCCGTGTTGCATAAAAAGCCTCATGGATCTCAATGTCAATAATTGAATTAAGAGCGGGGAGGAAGATCAGAGGTAGGCAGTCGGGGTGCGCAGGCGGAGAGCCAGGGGCAAGATCTCATTCCCAGAGCAGCCTCGTTAGCGGCTGATGTGGCCTCAATGTGATGAGGAGATCAAAGATGGGGAGGGAGGGGGGGTGGGGGGGGAATAAGCGGTTTATACTGTATACATCTCTCGCATTAAAATGTGGCTATACAATATATGTGTTGATACAATCTAAACACACATAGAATAATATGTATAAAAACACACGGAAGCACAGTATAGCCGCTAATAAATGCCACAATAAATTATCCAAAGCATCTATCAGAACTACTGACTGTACATGTAATTTTATGAGAGAGAGACAGAGACAGAGACAGAGAGACAAAAAGAAACCTCCACCGTATTGCATATCTTAATATATAAAATCGAAAGGTTAGTGCTATCTGCGGTGAATCTGATTGGTCCTCAGCCTCTGGCCAATCAGATTGGTGGGTCTGACGTCACCCAACTGCCACTCTCTTCCCCCACAGCCACACACACACACACACACACACACACACACACACACACACACACACACACACACACACACACACACACACACACACACACACCTCTCTCTCTCTCCCCCCGGCGCTCACCTCTCTCTCCCCGGCGCTCACCTCTCTCTCCCCGGCGCTCACCTCTCTCTCCCCGGCGCTCACCTCTCTCTCCCTCCCCGGCGCTCAGCTCTCTCTCCCTCCCCGGCGCTCACCTCTCTCTCCCTCCCCGGCACTCACCTCTCTCTCCCCTTCACGCCGCCCCCCTGCCTTTGACACCCCCCCTGCCTTTGACGCCCCCCTGCCTTTGACGCCCCCCTGCCTTTGACGCCCCCCCCTGCCTTTGACGCCCCCCTGCCTTTGACGCCCCCCCTGCCTTTGACGCCCCCCCTCGCTGCCTTTCACGCCCCCCCCTCCCTGCCTCCAGGCAACGCCGGGTATATCAGCTAGTAGCAAATAAAAAGGATCACTGTGAGCACATTCACATCTTAGGCATGTCTGCAACCCCGCCTTTCACCATTATCCCCAGCATACAGTGCTTCCACTGCAGCAAGTAATTCTGGGAAATGACATGCAAATGAGCACACTATGTCACCTATTGCCTGAACAACCATTGTTACATGGAGCCCATATAAGCTAATAAGGTGACACGGTGTGCTCATTTGTATACCATTTCCCAGAATCCCGTGCTGCAGTGGAAACACTGTATGCTTCGTGATAATGGTGAAAGGCAGGTTTGCAGACCTGCCTAATGCTAAGGACCCGCTGTGGCCGGGGGCGCGCACGCCCGCGTGGCCACAGGCCACCAGCCCCTTTCCTCCAGTCTGGAGGTCCCCGCTGGCTCCTTCCGACGGGGCTGACTGCGTGCTGTGACGCGTCAGCCGGCCGATGCTGCAAGCTTCTGGTGAACAGAAGCGCTGACACGTCACGTGGTGCAGCAGTCAGCCAATGAGGAGGGAGAAAGGGGAGAGGAGGGGAGGAGGAAAGGAGCTACAGGAGGGAGGCGGCTAGGAGGGAAGTCTGTGAGGCAGCCGTGCATGGCGCTCCCTTCCCCCCCCTCTCCCGTGCATACTTCTCCCAATACATGTGTAATGACCCGCTCCCCATATCCTGCTGATGGGCGAGGGTGGGGGTGGCGGGTGAGGGGGGGGCAGCTGCAGAGACCGGTGTGGGGGTGGCGGAGAGCTGCAGAGACCGGGTGGAGGTGGCGGGGAGCTGCAGAGACCGGGTGGGGGGAGGCGGGGAGCAGCAGAGACCGGATGGGGGGCGGGGACCTGTAGAGACATTGCCGCCCCCCTGACCCGTTTTGGCCATGCCCCCCACACACAAAAATGCTCCCTCTGGACCACAATCTGCCAGAAGTGCCTCTCCACTCGCCGCCGCAGTGCGGGCGCGCTGACTAAGGCAGCGGGGGCCCCGGCCTAAGACATGTGAATGTGCTCATCACAAGTGATCTTTTTATTTGATATATATATTTATAAAGTCTGTGCATATACAGTATGTAGGAAGGCTGTTAAATGTATGTTTTTATTCTGTAACTCTTTGCCATCAATATTTTTTTTTGGCCCTATTTGGCATCTTGGGGAGAGTCACAATAGGACAGGGGAGGCCAACTTCAGTCCTCAAGGGCCACCAACAGGTCAGGTATTAGGGATATCCCTGCTTCAGCACAGGAGGCTCAATCAGTCGGCCACTGCTGCAATAGGAGGATGAAGCGATTAACGTATTGTAATGGGATGTATCTAATTCTATGTCTTGGTTTTCTGGGGGGAGGGGTTGTGCAATATAATAATAATAATAATAATAATAATAATAATAATAATAATAAAACATGCCTGAGCGCTTTCACTTTTGTCCGCTCGGGTGATTTTGTTTTTGGGGGGGGGGAGGGGGCGCACGTGTCACTACAATTTTAATATACGTAAAGCAGACAAGACTTCCTGTTGGCCCCCTTACCTGCCTGTGTGACTTGGGAGCTGCCAGCAATGGAAACATTTATTTCTCAGGCCTCTCTCCAGAGGACTAGCAGAGGTTACAATAACCAGTTAGAATCACAGGCAATTTCTAAGACCCCTAACAAACCTCTGAAAGCTGATTCTTTTGTGCTGGCTTCCCTAAACGGCTCGTCTTCAGCACACTCACCTAATTAGTTGAGACATGGACCAATTAGTTGATACATAATAGCCCTGACAATGCCTTCCCAATAAACTATCCTGGCATTAATTCAAGTATTTCACCTGTAGGGCCAAACTGCTGATCACTGTGCAAACACACACACTAGCCAGCTCACTGGGCTCACTATACATAGAACACAGCACAGCGCCTCTCCGTCACTTCTGCTGCATACAGTACATTATGTGCCTCTGTTTTTAAGGAGCCCAGTGAATAATGTGTCTGCTTACTGCAGTTGGTCGTTTGTTTTTTCCTGGAAGCTGAAGCCTTCTAAACAGTAAAGGAGAATGCATGTTGGGTGGAAGACCTTTACACTACTTCCTCTATTGCATGACCACCTTGTGACAGAGTAATTGTAAGCTCTTTAGCACAGTGGCTTCTGCCTCGCAATATTTAGCTTTATTATTATTATATTGCACATATTTGTGTTACATTCCTAATCCTATATTATCTTTATATAAACATATTATCTGTAACTGTGCATGCAATGTCGTGTACATAATGTATAACCCTGTTCACTTATGTAACTATGTATTTCTAACCATGTATTATTTGTCATCTTAACTCTATGCCTAGGACATACCTCACGTATGGTAACTCTCAATGTATTACTTCCTAATATCATAAATCAATAAATAAATCCTTGTATTTTCTCCTGTATAGTAGGTCTAGAAAGTCCTGTGTACATGGATTGTGCTATGTAAAAAAAACACAACAACAATACCCAACATACAACAATTAGGAAGGGGAGAGGGGTTCTTCATAACAGCGCTTTGTTTGTTTGCAAATATCTTCTCTTGCATGTGAATGAGCAGATTCAGGGATTTCAGTTCCCAGGGCTGGTGATGGCTGAAGAAGTAATACTCTGCAGCATTGATCTCCTGTTGCTGCTGGGGATTCAGTGACATATCACAGAGCATTGCACTTCCCTGTGAATTGTCTCAGACGTCCTGTCTCACCCTAATGGCGTGGGCCAGAAATGGATGTTCTGGGAAGAGGGAGGCATGACGATCAGGTTCCTATATGAAGGCAAAAGAGGTTCAATTCTGGGGGGGTGGGGGTCTGCTGTATTTATCAAGTCATTTCCACAACAAAAGCTGTCTCAGAAAAAAATCCAATACATTGCACTAAATATATTTAAAATGTGCTATTGTTTTTTATTGGATTTTTTTCTGGGACAGCTTTTGTTGTGGAAATGACTTGATAAATACAGCAGACCTCTATATTTCTAGAACTGTACACATCGAAGAGAAAACTCTATTAGAGTAATTCCAAAATGGTGGTCTGGACACAGGGCACCTTCCGCGGCCGCCTTGAGTGTCCCGCTGGGCGCACACGGGTGAGCTCACAAATGCCATCGGAGCAGCAGACATGTGAGGTGTCCTGCCGCTGTGGAGGACATTTAAAGATGGCGAGGTGACGCCGGAAAGACGACCCACGGTGAGTCATCCTGGTGGCGGAACACCGGTGGCGGTCATGTCGCTGCCAAACATACCATTCCGGTTGCTTTGTTTCATGTGTGTATATATATATATATATATCTTTATACAGCTGAACCCCGTTATAATGCGGTATTCGGGGTCCACATAATGAGACTGCGTTATAACCGGGATCGCGCCGCAGCCGCAATTAGGGGTTTTACAAGGACTTACCCGCATCTGCAGCTCTCTCCCTGCTTCATCAGCGTCAGACGAGGGTGGTGTGTGTGTTTTGTTTAAATAGGGCTGTTGTTGCCTGTCCTTTCCCCTATGGCTTTTGACAACCAAAAACTACATCTCCCAGAATGCTTGCTGCCTGACAGAGCCTCGTGATGTGTTATTAAAGTTTGCCCCCCCCCCCAATTTTTTTTTTAAACGGGAGCCACGCCGAGACAGCATTATATGTAGATCCGCGTTGTAGCAGATCACGCTATAACGGGGTTGAGCTGTATAAGCTCTTTGGAGCAGGGACTCCTTTTCCTAAATGTCACATTTATGTCTGAAGCACTTCTTCCCATTATGTGTTATTTGTATTATTTGTTATTTATATGATTGTCACGTGTATTATTGCTGTGAAGCGCTATGTACATTAATGGCGCTATATAAATAAAGATGTATACATACATACATTTGTATAGCACCAGCCATGTACATAAAGCTTAATAATGCTCCGCAGTAATAGATGCAACTCAATAACATGACATTACACATACTGGGAATAAACGCTTCAAACATAAAAGTAAACATTTGCAAAAGGAATCCCTGCCCCGAAGAGCTCACAATCCAAGTGGTATGTAGAGAGAATTCACACCGACAGTAGGAGGGTCTTCTGGTAAGTGTACAGTATATGCAACAGATAATTAGTTTGGAGCTAGTGAAAAATGTAATGCAAGAGGTGAGTTCTGTGATGGGCCTTGGAGTTGGTGAAAGAAGGTGCTTGATGGATATTGAAGGGAAGGGGATTCCAGAGCGTAGTAAGTGAAAAACCTTTCAGGCAGGAGAGGGCTTTACATACAAAAGTGATAGCCAAAAGATAAACTCAAACAGAATACAAGGTGCCTGATAGAAAGCAGAATTGAAACGGGATAAGAGAAATTTGAAAAGGAGAAAGTCAGCGAGAGTAAGAGATTTCTTCCAGCGGTGTTTGGAGGAAAGAGTGCGGGAGAAGAGCCTGGGTGTACAATAGCTTATGCATAAGAGGACCATGAAGAGGAGAAGATGGGCTAGAGTTGTAGTCATTGGCAAGGCCGTCTGGGCCAGTAGAGGAGCAGAGAGACAAAAGGGAGAAGCGTAAGGCGGAATCTAGAGCAGGTAGGTTAATAGAATGCAGGTCTCTGCAGAAATTAGGGATTGGTAGAGGTGAGGAAGAGGAGGGTTGAAGGGGAACACTTTCACTGCTCTACTACAGTATGTGCTTTTAATTTATAAAACGTTATTTGAACCCTGTTTTCCACTCTCTGTCCTTCACATCTAATGAGAGCCTATACCACGCCTCAGTAAAGACCAGGATTCTGCCGGGGTGCACTTGTATTGGAAACACGTTTCATTTTTTTTTCAACAAAAAATAATAAATAATCATTTTTTCGCAGACACCACGTGAGTGGGAAATCCACACGTTTTGGATCTTCTCTATATACGGTTAGAAAAGTTTTCGCACTATGTACATTTCCTCTGGGTTTTTTTATGTGAATCTTGAAGAGTTTGCGCTTTCGGACCTGTTGCTGCTGCAGTTTGGGGATGTTGGGAAACATCTTTCGGAAAAGCTGTACCTTTCTCATGAGATAAGGTACATTCATCGTTATTTATTTGTATTTCTTCAATGTCACTTTACTTGTCCTATTTGGGGACTTTTATTCGTCCATTTTTCTGGAAATATCACCTATATATTTCAAACACTTTATTAATTACCCAGTTTTAGGGATTTTTTTGAGCTTTAAGTTCCTTTTTGTGCTGTAAAGCAGTATATACCTGAATGGCGCTAGATAAATACAGATATACATATATACATTGGTACTGGCCGGAGATAATGGTGGTGCCACAGGTAAGGGAATTTCTGGGACATAGACACGCGTTGGTTCCATTTGGCTCATTCTCCCGGCTTGCAGTGTCCAATTAAATGTAATTAGGTTAGGGTATGATTTTATGGGGCTCTTCATGTGGTGAGATTAGATATTTACGTCACATGCATTACTATCTAAGAGAAAGTGTCCCTTCTTCTCCCCCACAGAGCCGGCCTTCTCATCTTTTGAGGACAAAGGAGACCTCTTTCACTGTTAATAGGTTGATTCCATATTCCTGCACGCCTCCGATTTGGGTATTTTCTGATGTTCTGTATATGGGGCGTGTTGCATGGGGCATGCAGCTAAAGGGTCAACTAAGCAAAACATGAACCATGTCAGTGCGGTCTGTGTATGGAGCATGCAGCATCAGTAACAAAGTTGTTCATTTCATTCATATCCCGTTATTTGGTGTCTGGGTCAACTGTATGTATGTATGTCTTTATATAGCACCATTAATGTGCATAGCGCTTCACAGCAGTAATACACTTGACAGTCATATAAATAACAAATAATACAAATAACAGATCATGGGAATAAGTGCATCAGACATAAAAGGAACATTGTGGAAGAGGAGTCCTTGCTCCGATAAACGCTTACAATCTAATTGGTAGTGAGAACGTACAGAGACAGGAGGAGGGCGTTCTGGTAAGTGCGTCTGCAGGTTCTGGTAAGTGCGTCTGCAGGGGGCCAAGCTTTATGTACCGTGTGTAGTATTAGCCACGGTGCTACTCATATGCTTCTTTAAGCAAGTGTGTCTTAAGGTGGTTCTTAAAGGTGGATCGAGAGGGCGCTAGTCAGGTATGGAGGGGAAGGGCATTCCAGAGGTGTGGGGCAGTCAGTGAGAATGGTTTAAGATGGAATAGGACTTTAGAAACAAATGGGGTAAAGAGAAGACATCCTTGAGCAGAACGCAAGAGTCGGGATGGTGCATAGCGAGAAATTAGGGCTGAGATATAAGGAGGGGCAAAGGGGTGTATAGTGAGATATTAGGGAGAGATGTAAAGCTGGATGAGGGCCTGAGTCAAAGTTTTAGCAGTCGAGTAACAGAGGAAAGGGCGTATCTTAGTAATATTGCGGAGGAAAAAGCGACAGGTTTTCGTTATGTTTTGAATATGAGGGGAGAATGTGATAGAGTATGACCGCTAGGCAGCGTGCTTGGGCTACTGGGTGAATTATGGTACTTCCAACTGTAATGTAGAAGGAGGTAGTAAGGCCAGGTTTGGGAGGAAGTAGGAGGAGCTCTGTTTTTGCCACGTGTAAGTCGGCGGAGGGCCATCCCCTATTTCTTGCTGTTTTGTAACATCTGACAGAAGCTTGTCACTGTGACATAGAGCCAGACTGGGAGGGGCCATTTTCCTGGGTTACTGTGTTTGTCACCTAAACTCTAATCTGTACACAGGTTCATCCTGTTTATTTTTTGTGATCTCCCTTTCTTAGTAGAATGAAAGGACTTTAATTCCCAGGATTCTTTGAGAAACGTGTAACCAGCAGAAAATCAGAATGTTAGAGCTGAAGCTTTGCTTGAGAGTTGGTAAATTGCACTGAGTTTATTATTACATAAAATATCTATATTTCAAAAGTGTTAAATTGAGACGGTTACAACGGGAACGTGGACTTACCTTTCAGAACATGGCACTGCCAGCCTGAAAAGTATGTTAATGGCAATAACTTTATTGATACATTGAACATAAAACACTTGGTGGCACTTGGATCACCTTCTGCTTCTAAGGATACTTTGGGGCATAGCTAGGGCTGAGATATAAGGAGGTGGA
Organism: Ascaphus truei; assembly: GCF_040206685.1. Taxonomy (NCBI): domain Eukaryota; kingdom Metazoa; phylum Chordata; class Amphibia; order Anura; family Ascaphidae; genus Ascaphus; species Ascaphus truei. The sequence continues at coordinate 32,197,434 of NC_134494.1, forward strand.
GAGGAGTGTGTGGCCTTGAAAGAGAGGACAATTTTTTTAAGGATTACAGGAATTTATGGGAATCCAGGAGAGGGATTTCTGCAGGAGAGACGCCCAGACCGATTTAGGAGAAAGTGAAGTGATTCTGGCAGCAGCGTTTAGGATAGACGGAGGGAAGAGGAGGGAGGAGTTGAAATTGGGTGTGAGTGTAGGAATTAAAGTAGAAGCAAGGGGTTTGAGGAGATGGAAGGGAATGGGGTCAAGAGGGCAAGTGGTAGAGGGAGAGGAGAGCATCAGCGACACCTCCTTTTTGACAGGGGAGAAAGAGTGAAGGAAGGCAGGGGGATAGATAGGAGGAGTAGAATATGAGGTTACAGAGGAGATGCCTTGGTGAATGGAATCCACCTTAGGCCGAGCTCCATCCGCGCCGCTCTGCTGTAGCACAGGAGATCTGTGCTCATAGTGTTGCAGGCGTGACGGGGGCGTGGCAGAGGCATAGCGGATGCGTCACGAAGCTGGTTCGCCCTCATTGGCTGAACCAGCTCACGGGACGTTGTCTTCTCAAAACGCTGCCACGTCAATGCGCTGCGTCGCCGGCAGGCACGCTGGCACTTGGCTAACTATTATAGCCAAGTACTGCATTGTGCCTGGCGTGCGCGCGCACACATGTAGCGCCACCGGCAGCATAAACTCAGCTTTACTCTTAACATCCAGCAATAGACAGAAAAGCCGCAGTGCTACATCCAATATAACAAATGACTTAGTACATTGCTATCTGTTTTTTCTTATTTGTTCTTTATAAGGAGCCGTCATTCACGCCCTCCCCGGCGCGCTTCCTACCTGCCTAGACCTGCGATCAGGTCTCTTCCTCTTCTACCTCCTGCAGCGCATCTCGCGGACCGGCGAATGCCAGCGTTCCTTCTAGGGGTGCGAACGGACCGTACTCGGCAATAAATGCCGTTCCTGCTGGTACCGCCTCCAGGCTTCGCTCATGCAGTGATGTCATCGTTGTGCGGCACACATCCGCTATGCGCGGTACCCGCGCACGTGCGAAGAAGCTTCCTTGCTCCTCTGTCTAAAGGGATACACCTGTGCTGTCTCCCTCAGCCAACCACAGCCAGGCATACTCCTGAGTTTGCCCCCAGCTCATTGGACTGTTCTGCCTTATATGCTCAGCTTGCCCTCTGGCACATTGGCTGGGCATAACCTTGTTACCTAAATCTGTCTCAGCGTCTCCCCTGCTGAAATCCCTCTCCTGGCTTCCTATCACATCCCGCATCTCACACTCAATTCTCCTCCTCACTTTTAAAGCTTTACACTCTTCTGCCCCTCCTTACAGCTCAGCCCTAATTTCTCGCTATGCACCATTCCGACTCTTGCGTTCTACTCAAGGATGTCTTCTCTCTACCCCCTTGGTTTCTAAAGCCCTTTTCCGCCTTAAACCATTCTCACTGACTGCCCCAAGCCTCTGGAATGCCCTCCCCCTCAATACCCGACTAGCACCCTCTCTATCCACCTTTAAGACCCACCTTAAGACACATTTACTTAAAGAAGCATATGAGTAGCATCGTAGATACTACTAGACACATGATACATAAACCTTGGCCCCCTGCAGAAGCACTTACCAGAACGCCCTCCTACTGTCTCTGTACATTCCTCCTACATACCAATTAGATTGTAAGCTCCTCGGACCAGGGACTCCTCTTCCTAAATGTTACGTTTATGTCTGAGGCACTTATTTACATGACCTGTTATTTATATTATTTGTTATTTATATGATTGTCATGTGTAGTACTAATGTGAAGCGCTATGTACATTAATGGAGCTATATAAATAAAGACATACAATACAATGTATGTGCGCTGTGTTCACTGCAGTCCTGCCTCCTGTCTGAGCTTTGCCTGTCCTGTCCTGTGTTGCCTGACCTTGCTTGTTTTTTGGATTCCGCACTTCTCCGCTCCTGACCCGGCTTACCAACAACACCAGACCTTTCCAACCCCGACCTGGCTACCTCGACCTATCTACACTCCAGACGCGCCCTCGCGGCTGTGGGATGGCGTTTATCAAATCCCCACCTCGGTTTCTTTCTATTGTTGTATACATAAGGTCACAATTCCACTAGTACTCCAATTTATAATATATATATATATATAAATATATATATATATAAATATATATATATATAAATATATATATATATATATATATATATATATATATATATATATATATATATATATATATATATATATATCATACTTTACCACCAATGCAGATGGTAAAAGAGACAATATGTATATATGTGATGCAGTGGGTTTGCGTTTTGATCTTGCTAAGATTGTGTAAGTTTAGTCCTGAAATAGTCAGCAAAGTCTATAAGTGTAGTAAGGGGAGAAATGCAGCACCCAGATGGAGGGCTGAGGAGAGAGTCAAAGACAGTGACGAATCAGCTCGGGTTAGATCTGGGGTGCTCAACGGCACTCCTAAAGCCCCCCAATAGGTAAGGTTTTCCGTATATCCCAGCTTCAGCACAGGTGGCTCAATCAGTCCCTGCTTCAGCACAGGTGGCTCGATTTTTACTGAGCCTCTGATTGAGCCACCTATACAAAAGCTGGGATATCCTGAAAACCTGACCTGTTGGGGGAGGCGTGGGAGGGGTTGAGGACTGAATTTGAGCACCGCTAGGTTACAGTGGTGAGTATTGATTAGTGAGGAAAAGTAGCTTTATTTAGCCTGATAGAAAGCAGAATTGAAATGGGATAAGAGAAATTTGAAAAGGAGAAAGTCGGCGAGAGTATGAGATTTCTTCCAGCGGTGTTTGGAGGAAAGAGTGCGGGAGAAGAGCCTGGGTGTATAATAGTTTATGCAAAAGAGGACCATGAAGAGGATAAGATGGGCAAGAGTTGTAGTTATTGGCAAGGCCGTCTGGGCCAGTAGAGGAGTAGAGAGACAAAAGGGAGAAGCGTAATTGGGAATCTAGAGCAGGTAGGTTAATAGAATGCAGGTCTCTGCAGAAATTAGGGATTGGTAGAGGTGAGGAAGAGGAGGGTTGAGAGGAGACAAAATGTGATGAGATGACAGAGAGAGAGAAAAGGGGAAAAGGAAAAAAAGAGAGAACATTTTTAGTGACCATCCTTGTGGGTACTGGCTGCAGTCCACTGGTGACGGCCACAGGAAGAGTTTAGGCAAACTCTAGGAGTATGGGAGAAAGAAATGCCACCATAAGAGAGAGCAGCTACCGGGGCAGAATCAAACTGGGAGAGCCACGTTTCAGTGATAGCTAAAAGGTGCAGAGAAGAAAGGTCAGGCACAAAAAGGAACTTGTTTGGAAATGTACAGGTATTCCCAAGGACACAAGAAGAAATGGAGAGAGGGGGGAGAAAGGCGGGGGATTAGTATGAGGTTAGGAGGGCTGTCACCATGAGAAGAGGGAGTAGATAGGGGGAGGCACATCCATTGGGACTCTTTTTCTTATTGTTTTATGTCTGAATGTGGCTTATTCCCATTATGTGTTATAATATTATGTCCCGTGTATCACTGCTATAATGCGCTATGTAGAGCGCTACCCTATATACATTTATAAAACGTTTTCGCACTATGTACATGTCCTCTGGGGTGTTTTTATGTGAATCTTGAGAGAGTTTGCGCTTTCGGACCTGTTGCTGCTGCAGTTTGGGGATGTTGGGAAACATCTTTCGGAAAAGCTGTACCTTTCTCATGAGATAAGGTACATTCATCGTTATTTATTTGTATTTCTTCACTTAGTCACTTTATTTGTTCTATTTGGGGACTCTTATTCATCCATTTTTCTCGAACTATCACCTATATATTATAAACACTTTATTAATTACTCAGTTTAAGGGATTTTATAAATACATATATACATTGGTACTGGCCGGAGATAATGGTGGTGCCACAGGTAAGGGAATTTCTGGGACATAGACACGCGTTGGTTCCATTTGGCTCATTCTCCCGGCTTGCAGTGTCCAATTAAATGTAATTAGGTTAGGGTATGATTTTATGGGGCTCTTCATGTGGTGAGATTAGATATTTACGTCACATGCATTACTATCTAAGAGAAAGTGTCCCTTCTTCTCCCCCACAGAGCCGGCCTTCTCATCTTTTGAGGACAAAGGAGACCTCTTTCACTGTTAATAGGTTGATGCCATATTCCTGCACGCCTCCGATTTGGGTAATTTCTGATGTTCTGTATATGGGGCGTGTTGCATGGGGCATGCAGCGAAAGGGTCAACTAAGCAAAACTTGACCCGTGTCAGTGCGGTCTGTGTATGGAGCAGGCAGCATCAATAACACAAAGTTCTTCATTTCATTCGTATCCCGTTATTTGGTGCCTGGGTCAACTGTAACAATATTTCTTGGTGTTTTGAAACATCTGACAGAAGCTTGTCACTGTGACATAGAGCCAGACTGGGAGGGGCCATTTTCCTGGGTTACTGTGTTTGCCACCTAAACTCTAATCTGTACAGGTTCATCCTGTTTACTTTTTGTGATCTCCCTTCCTTAGTAGAATGAAAGGACTTTAATTCCCAGGATACTCTGAGACACGTGTAACCAGCACAAAATCAGAATGTTAGAGCTGAAGCTTTGCTTTCACCTTGATACAGTCCTCTTGGATGAAACGCGTTGGTGCGTTTCCTACACCTTCATTGCTAAGCTGATTGTGCAATAAAACACAATGTTACTACATCTGGAGTTGCCCTATCTATTTTTGATCCATTGATGCGGATGCTCCTTTCCTTCTACATATCCCGATCTCTACCATTGAAGATTGCACGCTGCAGATGTTTTCCCTGTTTGGATTTCACCGGCAGGTAAAGGGCTACAGCCCCTCTGTATTTACCTTCTCAGTGCCTGCTGTTTTATTGATCTAAACCCTGTGGGTAGGTAATCACTTACCAGGTGACCAATATCTGTGGTAGGCACCACTAGGTCCCTTAATCTCCCTTGGGTGATCTCTGTTATTATACAGTTATTATGGACATTGGGGCTATACTCTGAATATATTGTTCTTATACAATAGAACACTTACTGGTGAAGCACCATCTACCAAATCAACAACAGGAAGTTTGACTTCTCTTTCCCTAGAACATGGCACTGCCAGCCTGAAAAAATGTTAACGGCAATGCCTTTATTGATACATTGAGCATAAAACACTTGGTGGCACTTGGGTCACCCTCTGCTTCTAAAGGATACTTTGGCAACTTGTGTTGCTGGCACCTCTCTCAGCACAAGGGGTTAAACACGAAAAAGGGATTTTACAAGAAGCCCAATAGGAAAACATCAACCCCCCTCATCCTGCGTTCTGTCATTTCTGCGGCCTGACCAAAGCCTCAGATTTGGGGGGGTTGTCAAACTAAAATCCCCACGGATCAGATGTCAGTTTGTGTAATGTATCCATAGCACAGTGTAGAAGCCGTGGAATGGAAAGGTTCTGCTTCTTTTTACTGGGACAAACACCAGGCCCACACATCCGCTAACTGCATCGTTTTTAATTACTGTGCATGTTCCTGCCAGAAAACTGTTCAAACGAGAGCGCTGGATTTTCCAGCCCTGGTTTTTGCTGTGGACGGTCCATCTGCTATAAGAGGCTCAGCAGATGAAGGCATGTCCAGGATTTGCCTAGCTCTCCTTTGATTGGCTGTGACAGAAGGCTTTTTCCTTCTAAACTGACCTGATTGGCAATGGTTTCCCACAGTCCTTTGCTGCTCAGCCCCAGTCACCCAAAGTGTCAGATTCTATCCCTTGTTTACAGTGCAGTTGAGGGACATAACACAACACATCTGTTGTGCCCTTGGTGAATATAAATCCAGGGGTTATTTACAAGCAGATCACTGGTTTGAGTTCAATGCAGTGACATTTCACAGTACCCCAAATATCACTGACCTCACATAATGCAATTGTTTTCACTTAGTGCAATGCTTATCGTCTCTCCAAGAGTGACGGAGAAACGCATGGTGAGGTTGAGTGAGGTTGATGTGAAGAAAGAGCAAAGAGAAGATTGTTTTGATGTGTCGCTCCATTTTTTCCCCTCTTGTATTTGCATCAATGGTAAGAAAGCGTTTCCTCCATGCAACGCAAACTGGTATCCAGAGAAGTTTACGCCACTTAAAGCGGCAAAACATGTGAAATCCTATATGGGGTTTTTCTTAATAAATCAGTTCTGTGTTATTAGATAATTGTTATTTTTATTTATTCAACTATAAAGGCCATTTTTTAATGAGTTTTAATATACTGAGCATCCTTTGATTTCTATAGCAGGTTTAAGCCCACCTCCCAAGCAGTGCAAGATCTTTGTAACACTTTCCTGTTTGTGATACTTTGTTGTCAATGTTCCCACCAGTTTGAGCTGCAAACTGTAACAATAGTCAATGTTACCTTAGTAATATAAGGATTTATTGTAGCTGCTGAGTTACACTGATGAAAGGATTGATTAATTGAAACTGAAAGGTGACCATTTCATTAGGCACACAATCAGGATTTTTACAGATTTATAACAGGCGCACCAAACGATTGTCAGCTTAGGTAAGAATGTACATTGTCACATGCTTTACATATAAAAATAAGAAAAAAGCGGGAATTATTTTTTCTTTCGGCTTTGGCAGATTTTTTAAGCACAAATCCAATATAAAAAGATGACACAGATGCAGAGTTAGTTGCAGGTCATTATAATCTATGTGCCATATAACTCCTCCCTAACGCCTCCTATTGACTCTGCTCAAATCTGATGCACCCAGCACAACATTTGGAGCAAAGACCTTAACACTTTGACACAAAAAGACGCTATATGAACATGACACCATTTGAGTACATTTTGCTCCAGATTTGCCTTGATACATCACCGCTTATTGAGTTGAGTTAAGAGGTGCAATCATGGAATGGCATTTTTTGGAGGGTGGGGGTTCTAAGCTTTTTGGTGCCCATTCTTCAATTATTGGGGAAACTCTGAATAAAGAAAGCTAGAGGTCAAACAAGATCCCCAAATCTTACACCAGCGAAGGACATGGGCAGATCAGATGGGCAAAGACCTCTTATTTTCCTTTCTGGTTTTTTTGTGGTGATTAAACAGAGCTGAAACTGATGTTTTCATGTTTCTAAACAAAGGCTGAGCAATTTGGGCTAATTTTACAGTTGAAATGTGTTTAGCGCCGTGACTGTGCAGCATTTTTGAAACTACCCCTTCAAATCAGCCATAGATATTTATTACAACAGTTGTACTGTGTGTCTCTGGGCCAGGATGCCTGGGGGGCAGAGGATGGACAAGCTTATCGATTTGCACTGCCAGTGTTCTTCGCTCCGCTGATGAATGGGGCAGAACGCCGTTTGCTGGGGGGCATCATTTAGGTTCTGTGCACGCGGAGCAGAGAAAGGATCCTTGTGTCGTTTCCAAATCCCTCTGTGGCACGTTTTATAAGCTGTGTCGAAATAATGCCCCAGACTTCGTCTGCAGGACTCGTGTGCAAAGTCTCCGCTGACAGTATACAGTAACATTCCAGGGGCTGAGCGGCTGTCCTGTGCCCAGTTAGCTGAGCATGGACGTGCCAGTCAGGTATGGGTTTTAGGAATATCTCACTGCTCATCCCACTCCTGTATACGGATTTGGAACATGACCTGCTTTACAGTGGTGAGGGATTTCTGACAGTAGAAGTATCCCAGAGGGTGTGGCTGTTACTGATTACATACTGGTTTCAGCTTCTCTTTAATGAAGCAGTTCCCCCCAAGAATGACCTGTGAAAGTGAGCTCAATACAATGCCCTTCAGCAGAATATTAGCTTAAGTTCCCTAACTGTTCCTTGTTAATTGTATTGTCATTTGTAACTAATAAGCAACCTGTTCAGACGGCCATCTCTGCTGTTGATTCTCCTTTGCTCCACCCCAGCAGGCAGCACAGAGCAGTTTTGCATCAGACTTCAAAGGGCCTTACCTGTGTCTTATCCTGAGCTTCTATGATAAAGTGCTAATCATGTCACAAACTAGGAAAGCAATAGCAGTAATTTTAATTTATGAATAAAACCCATAGGACGGGACTCGTGAAGGAGAGATGTGCGACATTTCACCTCATCTCGCAGTAACTGCCATTCAAGTCAATGTCCCACATCGCAACCTCGTTACTCCTGGCCACAGTGTAAAAATCAGTGAGTAGGGAGACGTCCTATAACAGCGGTGGCGGCCAAATCCAGTCTTCAAGGGCCACCAACAGGGCAGGTTTTCAGGATATCCCTGCTTCAGCACAGGTAGTGCAGTCATAATTGGGGGAAGGAGCGGCTCTGAACAATGGCACTGAGTTTGACGCAGGGGAACCTGGTTCTATCCCCAGTGTCACCTCCTTGTGACCTTGGGCAAGTCACCTTATCTCCCTGTACCTGCAGCACCCTGGCAAAGGGTGCTATAATAAATAAATAATGACTGAGCCACTGATTGGATTGCTGAAGCTGGGATATCCTGAAAACCTGACCTGTTGATGGCCCTTGAAGACTGGAGTTGGCCATCCCTGACCTACCTGTATAACATACTATAGTGAAAACATGTTAACAAAAATGAGAATCATGTAGAGAACTTTTTTTATTCAGCACAAACCTGAAATATTTCCTCAATACTGGGTGAAGGAGATGGTGGGAAGATGACAGGCTTATTTTGTTTCAGAAGAAGCAGAAGCCATAAAGAGTAGCAGTGGCACTGACAGACTGGGTAGGCAGCCAGGTGAGGTGAGCCTCTCTCCCCCCTACTCCACGACTCTACCAGTGCCCAGATAAAGGCTTGATTCCAGGGCAACCTGTCGGCGGGTCAAAGAATTAGTAAGGAATCATTACACCTAAAGATGTTAAATCCTCTTCACCCTCTTTGGTACTTAAATAAACATCGCCATCAAGTAAAGAAGACTACCTCCTGCCTGCAGGGCATAGTCTGCTTCACATATCTACTATATATTGT